>NC_134882.1:35315368-35320368 GCF_041734735.1 Babylonia areolata
ACAGTCATCAACACGTGCAGAAGTGACTCAGCAGCAGTGCAGGGTCTCCTCTGCTGTGTGATCTCGTGGCGACCTAGCATTGAGTGACAGGTAATAATTCTGTTGAAATAGATGATGATGATAATGGTGATGATGATAAGAAGAACAGGAGTATGCAGAAGAAAAAGAAGAAATGATGATGATGATGATGATGACAATAATAATCATAATAATAATGATAATGATACTTATTAGCACTCTTTCCAGGAAACTGCTCCTAGTGCTTTACAAACCACATAATTATCATATCAACCATGACACATCACATCAGTGTTACATAAACGCCAAAATGTACACTGCAGGTATTCACACACACAGGCACATTCCCAGAGCCGTGCAGGTTGGTGACAGAAACATGTTCCGTGTGGGTGGATGTGGGGTGGGGTGGGCGGGGTGGAGGGGGAGGATCTGGGGAAAATGATGTCCTTAAACAAGATGTCTGTGACTCTCTCTCTCTCTCTCTGTCTCTGTCTCTCTTCAGCGCTGTCAGATTGCCGGGGGCTATTTGTGCAGAGAACAGTCTCACCGCCTAACCACGCCCACCTTCCTCCTTCCCACCCCGCCCCCATGTGACCTATGGACACAAACTGGCTGCTGTCTGTCTGTGTGTCTGTCACTGGAGCCATGATTGGCTGCTGTCTGTCTGTGTGTCTGTCACTGGAGCCATGATTGGCTGCTGTCTGTCTGTGTGTCTGTCACTGGAGCCATGATTGGCTGCTGTCTGTCTGTGTGTCTGTCACTGGAGCCATGATTGGCTGCTGTCTGTCTGTGTGTCTGTCACTGGAGCCATGATTGGCTGCTGTCTGTGTGTCTGTTACTGGAGCCATGATTGGCTGCTGTCTGTCTATGTGTCTGTCACTGGAGCCATGATTGGCTGCTGTCTGTGTGTGTGTCTGTCACTGGAGCCATAATTGGGTGCTGTCTGTGTGTGTGTCTGTTACTGGAGCCATGATTGGCTGCTGTCTGTGTGTGTGTCTGTCACTGGAGCCATAATTGGCTGCTGTCTGTGTGTGTGTCTGTTACTGGAGCCATAATTGGCTGCTGTCTGTGTGTGTGTCTGTTACTGGAGCCATGATTGGCTGCTGTCTGTGTGTCTGTCACTGGAGCCATGATTGGCTGCTGTCTGTGTGTCTGTTACTGGAGCCATGATTGGCTGCTGTCTGTCTGTGTGTCTGTTACTGGAGCCATGATTGGCTGCTATCTGTGTGTCTGTCACTGGAGCCATGATTGGCTGCTGTCTGTGTGTCTGTTACTGGAGCCATGATTGGCTGCTGTCTGTCTGTGTGTCTGTTACTGGAGCCATGATTGGCTGCTGTCTGTCTGTGTGTCTGTTACTGGAGCCATAATTGGGTGCTGTCTGTCTGTGTGTCTGTCACTGGAGCCATGATTGGCTGCTGTCTGTCTGTGTGTCTGTTACTGGAGCCATGATTGGCTGCTGTCTGTCTGTCACTGGAGCCATGATTGGCTACTTCCCTGACGGTCTGAAAACAGCATTGTGGAGCAGTGGAGGCATGTCCCTTTTGTATGAGAGGAGTGCATTGGGAGTTGCTCTGTCTGTCTGTCTGTCTGTCTATCTCTCTGTGTGCCTGTCTGCCTGTCTAGTTACGTACCCGTCTTTCTGTCTACCTAGCTGTATTCTAGTACGTATTGTGCTTAGCCAGCTTATGAAACTCCTTGAGATCTTGGTTTTTACCTGGATTCATCCCTCACGATGGAAACTCATGTGAACCACCTGTGTAAAGTTCTTTACTTTCAGCTTCGTAAGATAAGTAAAATCCGCTCCTTTCTGTCTGTTGATGCTGCCAACAAACTTGCTGTTGCCTTCATTTTATCCCGCCTGGATATTTGCAATTCTCTCTTAACTGGTCCTCCCAATGATAAACTCTACAAGCTCCAGAAAATACAGAATAGTGCAGCTCGACTCGTCCTTAAAACGTCGAAGAGAGAGAGAGCGCTACTGCTCTCCTTCGGACACTTCACTGGTTGCCAGAACTGAATATAAAGTTGCCTGTCTATGCTTTCAGTGCCTGAATTGTGATACCACACCTTCATATCTTTCTGAGCTTGTTAACCCATACTTGCCAAACAGAACATTGAGATCTCTTGACTCCTCTCAGCTAACTGTTCCTCGATACTTCCTTAACTCCTGTGGAAAGAGGCCATTTTCCGTCTTCGGCCCAACAACTTGGAATTCTCTGCCTATCGCTCTCAGACAAACAACTCATCTATCTACCTTTAAAGCAAATCTTAAAACTTTAAAAGTACTTCTCATAACTCAAATAGTGCTGTTGTCCCATGCTCATGGCAATGTGAATGTGTGTGATGTGAGAGTAGAGAGAATGGGGTGGGTAGATGGATGGTGGTGGTGTGGTTCGAAAGGGAGAATGACTGCCGATTTTTATCCCTTCCACCTTTTTTTTTTTTTTTACTTTTTCTATCCGAAACTTTATTTTACAATTTTCATAAAATTTGTGGCATGCAAATTACAATTATGCTACTTTTTACATGTATATATTTTAAGTGAAAATTGCTATTATCTCAGCCGTTTAATCACACACACACACACACACACACACACACACACACACACACACACACACACATATATATATATATATATATATATATATATATATATATATATATATATAATGTAACAATTGTAGTATTGAGAGTATGTTACTTTGTGAGTTTTATGCATTGTGTTTTTATAATATTAATAATTGTGTTTTATGTTTTTACTACTTTTAATATGCTTTCTTGTTTCACTTTAGGTACTGGATTGTAAAGCGCTTAGAGCTTGATCATGCTTGAATTATAGCGCTGTAAAAACAACAAACAAACAAAAAACAACAAAACAAAAGAACACTTGTCAGAGTTGTCTACACACTGTTATAATAATGTCCAACACTTGTAAGAGTTGTCTACATGTAAAAGGTGTCCAACACTTGTAAGAGTTGTCTGCATGTAAACGATGCCCAACACTTGTTAAAGTTGTCTGCATGTAAAAGGTGTCCAACACTTGTAAGAGTTGTCTGCATGTAAACGATGCCCAACACTTGTTAAAGTTGTCTGCATGTAAAAGGTGTCCAACACTTGTAAGAGTTGTCTGCATGTAAACGATGCCCAACACTTGTTAAAGTTGTCTGCATGTAAAAGGTGTCCAACACTTGTAAGAGTTGTCTGCATGTAAACGATGCCCAACACTTGTTAAAGTTGTCTACATGTAAAAGGTGTCCAACACTTGTAAGAGTTGTCTGCATGTAAACGATGTCCAACACTTGTAAGAGTTATCTACATGTAAACGATGTCCAACACTTGTTAAAGTTGTCTACATGTAAATGGTGTCCAACACTTGTAAGAGTTGTCTGCATGTAAATAATGTCCAACACTTGTTAAAGTTGTCTACATATAAATGGTGTCCAACACTTGTAAGAGTTGTCTGCATGTAAATAATGTCCAACACTTGTTAGAGTAGGCTACACACAATGGGATACATGATGTCCAACTTTTTTTTATGGAGTTGTAGACCGCAGAGGGATTCCAAGCCGGCTGGGGGATTCAGAAAAAGGGAGGATTTTTGACAACATGAGGACACAAGTGCCCAGTCTCCGTTTTTTCATGAAAGGGCGGTAACTCGGGTAGTTGGCTTGTCAACAAAATGCACGGTGAATTGTGTGAGAGCGGTATGTGGATGCGCGAAAGTATGTGTGGAATTTCTGGAGAGTGTGGCTTTCAGCTGTCGGAAAGACAGTGTGGCTGTGTGTGACAAGTTCCGTCAGGCTTCACTCGTCGTCAGCAGCCTCAAGGCATTGACAGGTAAGGAGGCAATTTGCACACTTATCGGAAATAATGGGTTTCTGACGCAACCACATACGAATAGCGCGCGCGCGCGCACACACACACACATTAATGAAAACATGTAAAAATCGACGAACAACACACACACACACACACACACACACACACACACACACACACACACACACACACACACACACACACACACACACACACACACACACACAAGCTTGCACTTCTGTACCCTTGCCTGAAAAAGCTGTTTTTACAGCGAAAATTTGCTATTTTTATATTTTACTGGTCTTGGTATTTACCTCAGTGCTTTCTGCAAGGAGCGGAGACCAGGACACAAAGAGAGTGTGAACTATCTGTGTGTGTGTGTGTGTGTGTGTGTGTGTGTGTGTGTGTGTGTGTGTGTACTTCGATCTGTCTAACTGTTGTCGCTCTTGCAAGAAACATCTAACTGCTTCCTGGATATTCAAAATTGGATGACTCTAAATAAGTTACAATTGAACGCGGACAAAACTGAAGCAATGATCATAGGAACTAAACAAAAACTCTCTTCCATTACAACTAATACAATCAAACTTGGCAGTACATCCATCCCTCTGTCCAGTTCAGTCAGGAACCTCGGCGTTGTCCTTGACAACACACTGTCCATGCAAACATTTATCAATCAGACATGTCAATCCTGCTACTGTCAACTGCGGTGCATCAGTTCCATCCGGAAATATCTGTCCATTGACGCAACATCTAGACTTGTCGTTTCCCTCATTCTCTCTCGCCTTGACTACTGTAACTCTCTATTGTCTGGTTTGCCTGCTTCATCCATTCAGTCCCTTCAGCGCATACAAAATTCTGCTGCCCGACTCGTCCTCAGAAAGAAAAGATCTGAGCACACCACTCCTCTTTTGCAACATCTCCACTGGCTCCCTGTCTCACACCGAATAAAATACAAGATCAGCACTCTATGCTACAAATGTATTCACAAATCAGACCCTTCCTATCTCTGTGGCTGCCTTCACCTCAACACTCCATCTCGCTCACTACGATCAGCTTCGGATCCACTCCACTTACGCATACCCAGATTCAAACTCTCGACTGTTGGCCGCCGTTCTTCTGTCTCTGGACCTTGCAATTGGAATGAACTTCCTCTTTCG
>NC_134882.1:35322868-35330368 GCF_041734735.1 Babylonia areolata
TGATTTAAGGGCATGGAGGCGTGTGGACATTGTGAGACAACTTGGTTTCCACCATCTCCTCCTCCTCCTCCTCCTCCTTCTTCTTCTCTTCCTCCCCCTCCTCCTCCCTCTCCCCCTCCTCTTCCTTCTTCTTCTTTTCCTCCCCTTCTCCTCCTCCTCCTCCTTCTCCTTCTTCTTCTTGTTCTTGTTCCTCCTCCTCCTCCTCCTTCTTCTTGTTCTTGTTCTTGTTCCTCCTTCTTCTCCTTCTTCTTCCTCCTTTTTCTTCTTCTTCTTCTTCTCTTCCTCCCCCTCCTCCTCCCTTTCCCCCTCCTCTCCCCCTCCTCCTCTTCTTCTCTTCCTCCCCCTCCTCCTCCCCCTTCTGCTCTTGTTTTTGTTCTTGTTCCTCCTCCTCTTCTTCTTTTTCCTCCTCTTCTTCTTCTTCCTCCTTTTTCTTCTTCTTCCTGATCTTTTTCTTTTTCTTCTTCTCCTTCTTCTTCTTCCTCCTCCTCCTCCTTCTTCTTCGTGGGCTGCGACTCCCACGTTTACTCTGATACACGAGTGGGTTTTTACGTGTGTGACCGTTTTTTTACCCCCGCCGTGTAGGCATACACACTCCGTCTTCGGGGTGAATACCGGGCATGTTCTTGACATGGAGTACGGGATCTTTAACGTGATTATTTAGACAACATGGTGAAGCAGGGGTTTTACCCTCCCATCCCCGGGCCCCATCATCTCGCCCTCACCCCCTAACCACTCGCCCTTCGATGGTGGTGGTTTATTTTTTCCGGGCGAGACATCGGATTCCTGTGTACAATACATGGCTAGCACACGTAAAAGAACCCATGGGTAGCAAGAGAGCTGTCTGTGGCAACACTCTGCAGAAAAATATATTCTACATAGCTATGATGCTATTAAATAAACAACTACAATAAAACAAAACGAAAAAAGGGGAGGGGGATATCTAGTGCTTTGTGGTGACTCGCACTCCTTGGAAACACAAGACAACACGGCACAGCACAGCACAGCACAGCACAGCACAGCACAGCACAGCACAGCATAGCACAGCACAGCACAACACAGCACAGCACAGCACAACACAACACAACACAACACAGCAAACTGACCTGAAAGACCAAAAAGGAACACATTGAAAAAAAAACCCCAAAAACAGCACTTCCATCCTATCCAAACACAAAACAATAAGAGGAGAAGAAGAAGAAGAAGAAGAGAGAAAACAAACTGGCGTTGACAAGAAGAATGGAGCTGGCAGACAAACTGTTAACTCTTTTTAAACCCACCATTGATCCCCGAAGAACAGGGAGCAGGGCAAGAGTTGGGTCGTCTTCCTTTTCCAAACGTTTGTGATGCTCCAGCTGATGATCGAGCAGTTTTACTAGTGGTTGTGGGAGATCGAAGGGAAATTAATCTTGGGAGCGATGTCTGTGTGTGTGTGTGTGTGTGTGTGTGTGTGTGTGTGTGTGTGTGTGTGTGTGTGTGTGTCGTTGTGTCTGTATCGGTGTGTCTGTATCCCTGTGTGGTTTGGCAGCTCTCCAAAGACAGTATTGGTGGAGGCTGGTCTTGGTAAGTGTTAACTAAAAGTCTGTGATGACGGTGTGACTTTGTGGTGTGATAATGGCCGTTTTTTTCTCTCTCTCACTGTCTCTCTCTCTCTCTCTCTCTCTCTCTCTCTCTCTCACTGTGTCTTTCTCTCTCACACACACACTCTCTCTCTCTCTCACTCTACAAAAATCCTGTACATGAGTGTGCATAAACTCGGGCACGGACGCACGCACACTACTGAACACAAAATGATTTTTCTTCCTTTGGAAAATGGGGGAAAAGATCCATCGATCTCTATTTTGACCCGGTCGATTTACCCCCAATACCCACAAACTCTTTACAATAAAAAGAAAGAAAAAAAGATGGCGGACAGGAAGTTGTTGACCCTGTCTTAATAGAGCGCAGGCCCCAAAATGGAGCTTGCTCCTTTCACAGAGCGGATCCGCAGCGACCAGAAGATGACGCCCAATTTCCCCGCAATCCTTCAGGCGTGCCTTGACTTCAGCCACGTCCTCCATTAATGGCTTTCTTGTGGCTGACCTTTTCTTGAGTGGGGGTTGGGGGAGTGGGATGAGGGAGCAGTGTACAGTGTGTGTGTGTGTGTGTGTGTGGGAGGGGGGTGGGGGGCGAGGGGGGGGCGGTAATAGGGAGGGTGGTAGGGGTGGTAAAGAAAACCGGGTATGTCAAGGACGAAGGGTTGTTGAAAGTTGAAATTACTTTATAAATGTTTTATTAAGAAATGCATTACTCTGTGCTGTTTCGTTGTTGTTGTTGTTGCTGTTGTTGCTGCTGATGTATGTTGTTTGCAATATTATGACGGGTGTCCATCCTTCAAATGTCGTCGTCGTCGTTGTTGCTGTTGTTGTTGTTGTTGTTGTTTTGTTATTTTAAAATGGATTTGGTTGCCAGTCCCCGATAATCGTTCAGATGTAGGGGTTAACAAAGGTTCTGTTCCTGTCTTCCTGTCTCACTTCATCTGCACCTTTCTTCGTTGTTTTATGTACCTCTGTTTCTCTGTCATTTCTGTACGCTCTTTCCCTTGTGTATCTCTTGTATTGTATTGTATTGCATTGTATTGTATTGTTTGTTTTTTCTTGTTTTTTTTTTTTATCACAACAGATTTCTCTGTGTGAAATTCGGGCTGCTCTCCCCAGGGAGAGTGTGTCGCTACACTGAGAGCGCCACCTTTTTTTTGTATTTTTTCCTGCATGGAGTTTCATTTGTTTTTCCTATCGAAGTGGATTTTTCTACAGAATTTTGCCAGGATTAACCCTTTTTAGCCGTGGTTTCTTTTACGTGCGCTAAGTGCATGCTGCACACGGGACCTCGGTTTATCGTCTCATCCGAATGATTAGCGCCCAGACCACCTTTCAAGGTCTTGCAGAGAGGGAGAAAATATCGGCGGCTGAGCTGTGATTCGAACCAGCGCGCTCAGATTCTCTTGCTTCCTAGGCGGACGCGTTACCTCTAGGCCATCATTCCACTCTTTCATTCTTTACATTTTTGTATCGTTTTTACTTATGTCCTTCTTCAAACCATACCCTCAGAATCTATCTAGGTCTATATCTCTTTTCATGAGAGCCTCTTTATGTCTAGATATCTTTTCATTTCATTCCCCCATATTCTTTTTTTTTTTTTTTTTACCTGTATCTTTTGTCATCCTGTACATCAGAATCTCTTTCTGTATCTTTCTTCAGTTTATACCCTTAGATTCTCCTTGGGTCTGTATATTTTTTTCATTCTATACCTTTCTGTACCTGTCTATCGCTCCACCCCCACCCACCTTTTACACAGGTGACACATTCCAACGACCAGATGACATTGGTGAATAATTGTGTCATGTTTGTTCTATCAACTTGATGAGCAGCAGCATGCCATCGCCTGACGAACAATAGCGTCGTATTGATTCAACCTTGACAATAGAGCTGCATTCCATCACCTGATGATCAACAGCATTTTATTCCCTGATGAACAATAGCATTTTATCCCAGATAAACATTAGCATTTTTATCCCTGATGAACAATAGCATTAAAACGATCCCTTGATGAACAGTAGCATCGTATTGATTCAACCTCGACTAAAGAGCAACAACATCCTTGTCTATTCCGTCAGTGAAACCACTGATTTCCACCACCATCACCGCACCGCCCCCCTACCACCCACCCACACACCCACCGACACACACACACACACACACACACACACACACACACACACACAGACCACTAGCGTGCTGTCATTGTCCTCCCTACTGTCGCCCTCCCCCCATTCCCCCACCCCCCAAACCCCGCCCGTCAAGCCATCAGTGTGTTGAGAGAGGAGATCGATATGGGGCAAATCAAACTGCCCACCCCCACCCGTCTGTCTTTTCCTCGTCGCCAGTCCCACGACGATCCTCACTGTGGCCTGAAGGCCGAAGGTGGGCGTGGGGGTGGGGGAGGGGTAGGGGGTGTGGAACTGGCGGGGATGGGGGTACGGAGGGATGTCGGGGGCCCGGGAAGAGGAACGGATGGGTAGGGAGGGAGGGAGGGAGAGAGACGGAGCGTGGTTAAAGAGAGGAATCTGTGAATTCCTAGGAGCTTTTTCATCTTTTTTGTTTTTTTTGTCATGACCGTCTTCGGAACATGGCTGTCGTATAGCGGTGGACAGGGAGTTGGTTTGAGATGCAGGAGAAATAGAGAGGGGGCTTTAATTCATGGACATATCTTCATGGACATATCTTCAGGGGGAATTAAGAAGAAATAGAGATGGGTTTTAAGTCATGGACATATATTCATGGGGAATTAAGGAGAAATAGAGAGGGGTTTTAATTCACGGACATATCTTCATGGACATATTTTCATGGGGAATTAAGGAAAAATAGAGAGGGGTTTTAATTCACGGACATATCTTCATGGGGAATTAAGGAGAAATAGAGAGGGGTTTTAATTCACGGACATATCTTCATGGACATATCTTCATGGGGGATTAAGGAGAAATAGAGAGGGGTTTTAATTCATGGACATATCTTCATGGGAAATTAAGGAGAAATAGAGAGGGGTTTTAGTTCACGGACATATCTTCATGGGGAATTAAGGAGAAATAGAGAGGGGTTTTAATTCACGGACATATCTTCATGGACATATCTTCATGGGGAATTAAGGAGAAATAGAGAGGGGTTTCAATTCATGGACATATCTTCATGGGGGATTAAGGAGAAATATAGAGGGGTTTTAATTCATGGACTTATCTTCATGGAAACATCTTCATGGGGAATTGAGGAGAAATAGAGAGGGGTTTCAATTCATGGACATATCTTCATGGACATATCTTCATGGGGGATTAAGAAGAAATAGAGAGGGGTTTCAATTCATGGACATATCTTCATGGGGAATTAAGGAGAAATAGAGAGGGGTTTCAATTCATGGACATATCTTCATGGGGGATTAAGGAGAAATATAGAGGGGTTTCAATTCTTGGACATATCTTCATGGGGAATTCAGGAGAAATAGAGAGGGGTTTTAATTCATGGACTTATCTTCATGGAAACATCTTCATGGGGAATTGAGGAGAAATAGAGAGGGGTTTCAATTCATGGACATATCTTCATGGACATATCTTCATGGGGGATTAAGAAGAAATAGAGAGGGGTTTCAATTCATGGACATATCTTCATGGACATATCTTCATGGGGGATTAAGGAGAAATGGAGAGGGGTTTTAATTCACGGACATATCTTCATGGACATATCTTCATGGGGAATTAAGGAGAAATAGAGAGGGGTTTCAATTCATGGACATATCTTCATGGGGGATTAAGGAGAAATATAGAGGGGTTTTAATTCATGGACTTATCTTCATGGAAACATCTTCATGGGGAATTGAGGAGAAATAGAGAGGGGTTTCAATTCATGGACATATCTTCATGGACATATCTTCATGGGGGATTAAGAAGAAATAGAGAGGGGTTTCAATTCATGGACATATCTTCATGGGGAATTAAGGAGAAATAGAGAGGGGTTTCAATTCATGGACATATCTTCATGGGGGATTAAGGAGAAATATAGAGGGGTTTCAATTCTTGGACATATCTTCATGGGGAATTCAGGAGAAATAGAGAGGGGTTTTAATTCATGGACTTATCTTCATGGAAACATCTTCATGGGGAATTGAGGAGAAATAGAGAGGGGTTTCAATTCATGGACATATCTTCATGGACATATCTTCATGGGGGATTAAGAAGAAATAGAGAGGGGTTTCAATTCATGGACATATCTTCATGGACATATCTTCATGGGGGATTAAGGAGAAATGGAGAGGGGTTTTAATTCACGGACATATCTTCATGGACGCATCTTCATGGGGAATTGAGGAGAAATGGAGAGGGGTTTTAATTCATGAACATATACTCATGGGGAATACAAGAGATATAGAGAGGGGTTTTGAATTCATGGACGTATCGTCATAGGGAATAGAAGAGAAATGGAGAGCGGTTTAATTTATGGACATAATCATCTTCATGGGAAATAGAAGAGAAATGGAGAGGGGTTTAATCCATAGACATAATCATCTTCATGGGGAATAGAAGAGAAATGGAGAGCGGTTTAATCCATAGACATAATCATCTTCATGGGGAATAGAAGAGAAATGGAGAGCGGTTTAATTTATGGACATAATCATCTTCATGGGAAATAGAAGAGAAATGGAGAGCGGTTTAATTTATGGTCATAATCATCTTCATGGGGAATAGAAGAGAAATGGAGAGGGGTTTCATCCATGGACATAATTATCTTCATTAGGGATTACAGGAGAAAGTGGGGGAGAGGACGTTATTTCATGGACATCTTTTCGTCCGGAATAAGGGAGGGAAGGGGAGGGTGGTGATAAATCATGGGACACACCAAGTCATCTTTATGATTCCAAAGAGAAATTCACATGTCATCGTGCTCCTCTTGCTCACGATACAAACTTAAAATACGCGTTTTAAAGACATCTGCGTGTTTAGATGATCACGAGATCACGTATCTTTCATATGGACATAAAGGATGAGATGGGGCTGGGGGTGGAAGGGGGGGGGGGGGGTCATCGTGACTAGAGTTGACCTGGGTCTTGTGCGCGTGCTCCTGGCACTGCAGCTTGCCAGAAAGGGGATAGGGGTTAGATGGGTGGCTCATGCCCCTCCCCCCCTCGCCCCCGCCCCCCCCCCCCCCCCCCCCCGAACCCCCCTTCAACATACACCAGCTCTTCCCTTTGATGCCGACTGAAAGCTGTCAGTGTTCCTCACATCAAGGGACCGTGTAGCGGGGGTGTAGGGAAGGGGAGGAGAGGGGAGAGTTAGAGAAGTTGTGGATTGTGTTGGCCTCCAGAGAGGAGTCTCTCACAGTGTCACAGTACGTAAAGAGGGGGCGGGTGGGGGTGTTCTGTTCTGTTGGCGCCAGCTGAGTCAGGTGCTGGCGTAACTTGTTGGCGTCACATTGCTCGTCTGGATGACGTCATATTGTGGATTTGTTGATGTCATACGTGTGTCTGGGTTTTCAAAGACGTGCGCTGTTTTGTGGTTGACATTGGAATGCGTGTGTGCTGACGTCATGTGACGTTTGGGGGATGGGGGTGCGGTGCGGGGGCGGTTGGAGGTGGTGCGGTGTGGTGTGGTGTGGTGTGGCAGCCATGTTGTTGTGTCGAAAGAGTGACAGGAAAATGATTTACATAGCTGGTACCCACTTGTCGCCTTCTTCCTGGCGTCCTTTGTTGACGTCATGATTTCGTCACACTTGTTTGACCTCGTGACCTACAGTTCCTGCCTGATCAGCTGACCTCGCACGTGCTTCACAATGACCCCAACTTCCAGGAAGGTTTTGTAACATCGTTTATTTGTTCTGTCTTGAAATGGGGTTAAATCCACACAGATTCAGTAAACGTCACATCACTACAAACAGCTGTAGGCGTTCATTGCAGTCAAAGAAGGTTACACTGGGTTGGAGA
>NC_134882.1:35332868-35360368 GCF_041734735.1 Babylonia areolata
GGTCTCATCATCATCATCAGACTGCAGTACACAGGTCTCATCATCATCATCATCATCATCATCATCATCATCATCAGACTGCAGTACACAGGTCTCATCATCATCAACATCATCATCATCAGACTGCAGTACACAGGTCTCATCATCATCATCATCATCATCATCATCATCATCAGACTGCAGTACACAGGTCTCATCATCATCATCAGACTGCAGTACACAGGTCTCATCATCATCATCATCATCATCATCATCATCATCATCAGACTGCAGTACACAGGTCTCATCATCATCATCATCATCATCATCATCATCATCATCAGACTGCAGTACACAGGTCTCATCATCATCATCATCATCATCATCATCATCATCAGACTGCAGTACACAGGTCTCATCATCATCATCATCATCATCATCATCAGACTGCAGTACACAGGTCTCATCATCATCAGACTGCAGTACACAGGTCTCATCGTCATCATCATCATCTTCTTCTTCATCTGCTTCATCATCATCATCATCATCATCAGACTGCAGTACACAGGTCTCATCATCATCATCATCATCATCATCATCATCATCATCATCATCATCAGACTGCAGTACACAGGTCTCATCATCATCATCATCATCATCTTCTTCATCTGCTTCATCATCATCATCAGCAGCATCATCGTCATCTTCTTCATTTTCTTCTTCTCCTCCTCCTTCTCCTCCTCCTCCTCCTTCTTCTCCTCCTCCCCCACGCCCCCTCCTCTTATTCTTCTACTTCTTCTTCTCCTCCTCCTTCTCCTCCTCCTCTTCCTCCTCCTCCTTCTTCTTCTTTTTCTTCATCATCATCATCATCATCGTCATCTTCTTTCTTCTTCTTCTTTTCCTTCCTTTCCTCCTCCTCTTCCTTCTTCTTCATCGTCATCTTCTCCTTCTTATTTTTCTTCTTCTTCTTCTCCTCCTCCTATTCGCCTCCTCACAGTGTCAGTCCAGCCCGTCTGATGAATGACGCTGTCCTGTCCAAGTCCTGTCCTGTCTGGAGCCATGGAGCTTGGTGTGCAGCGGGGCTGGTGTCGGTCCACTCTATGTCCGTGGTGTCCGCCACATGGTGTCTCTGAACCCCTTCCTCTGCGGACCCGCCAGGTTGGGGATGGTGGCAAGGGCAAGGCAAAAAGTTTATTTCTCGTACCCCCTGGGTGAACTGAAATGTTATATACATACATCTTTTACATGGAGTGATGGCCTAGACGTAACGCGTCCGCCTTGGAAGCGAGAGAATCTGAGTGCGCTGGTTCGAATCACGGTTCAGCCGCCGATATTTTCTCCCCCTCCACTAGACCTTGAGTGGTGGTCTGGACGCTAGTCATCCGGATGAGACGATAAACCGAGGTCCCGTGTGCAGCATGCATTTAGCGCACGTAAAAGAACCCACGGCAACAAAAAGGTTGTTCCTGGCAAAATTCTGTAGAAAAATCCACTTCGATAGGAAAAACAAATAAAACTACACGCAGGAAAAAATACAAAAAAATGGGTGGCGCTGTAGTGTAGCGACGCGCTCTCCCTGGGGAGAGCAGCCCGAATTTCACACAGAGAAATCTGATGTGATAAAAAGAAATACAAATACAAATACAAATACATCATACAAACAATAAGAGTAATGTCATAAGAACAAAGAGAGAAAAAAAAGAAAAAGAAAAAAAGAAAGCCCATTCGCGCAAACAATACACATTAATAATTTATCCTCAGCCATTAACAACAGATATGATACAACCGAAAGGAACTACAGATAGAACAAAGGAGTACTTTCAGTTTTAACTGTAATCTTTTGTGGGTTTTTAATGAGTGTAATTTAATGGAGTTTGGGCGGTTTCTATAATATCTAGGTAAACACTTTCGTCTGACTCTTTCAACAGCAACAACAACAACAAAAAAGGACACACAAGAAAATGGTGAAACTCGTCAGCAATGTCGTTTGTGGAGCATTTTATCACAGATTCTTTCGTTTCTCGGTAAATTGTTGAAGCGCTGACTATTGACAGGCATAGCATTATTGGTTGTTCTAAACTTAACTAACTGGATCACACAGTTATTTTGTTACACAGTTGCCCCGAGGAGTGTCTGAAAAATCTTCACCGTTCAACGCTCTGTTTTGCTGACGTTTCCAGGGTAGACATGACTGGGGGGTGTCGGGGATGGGGTAGGGGAGAGGGGGGAGGTGAGGAGGGGCGGGGAGGGTGGGGGGAATGGAATTTGCCTTGAGTCCACAAGATCTGAACCCCATCCCCCCCCCCCACAACCCCCCATTCCAGTCTTCAATCGTCTGCACTTTTCTTTCCAGATGATTCCCCACAGTCAGGCCACAGACGGTGAACATGTCTGGATCTCTGAAAGTCAGTGGGAAGAGATCAGTGTCTCCTGCCCGCCATGTTTGAAGTGTAGCGGTTTGCCCCTGGGGAGGGAAGGGAGGGGGAGCAGGGGGGGGGAGGGTTATCAAAGTCTGCACTGTAGGCTCTTACCTACCTCCACACCCTTCATCACACGACCTTCCGGAACCTCCGCCATCCACTCAGACCGTCAGAGGCTCAGTGTTTGCTGTCTGTCTCCACGTGGAAATGGGGAAATGGCCAGAGAAGGGATTGGAGAGAGACACAGAGGGTGAGAGAGAGAAAGAGAGAGAGGGAGGAAGATATATATAATAGAGAGAGAGAAACGGAGAGAGAGAAAGAGCGAGGGAGAGAGAAAGAGAGTGACAGACAGAGAAAAAGAAAGAGAGAAAGAGTGTATGTATGAGAGAGAGAGAGAGTGTGTGTGTGTACGTGAGAGAGAGAGACAGTGTGTGTGTGTGTGTACGTGAGAGAGAGAGAGAGAGAGAGAGAGAGTGTGTGTGTGTGTGTGTGCGTGAGAGAGAGAGAGTGTGTGTGTGTGTACGTGAGAGAGAGAACAACTTCACAATAGAAATGAAAAAAAAAAGAGCGAAAGAAAAGCAGAGAAAGAAACTGAAACAAACGAAGGAACGAGCCCTAGAAGGTCCTGCACTACAAGACAAGACTAAAAAAGATGTTTATGTATGTATGTATGTATGTATTCATTCATCGAGACGTCTTGTTATAGCACATATTCTTGAAGCTCTGTGCGCTTTACAACAGCACTGAAAGCGTTCACTCAAACACTCCCCACAAACATACGCATATCATTTGACAGACACTGTGACAGAAACAGTGAGCTGTAAAAAGTTCCCTAACATCAATACTTTTGTGTTGAAGTCTCTCTCTCTGTCTCTGTCCCTGTTTCTCTCTGTCTCTGTCTCTGTCTCTGTCTCTGTCTCTCTCTCTCTCTCTCTCTCTCTCTCACAGATGAACGCTAGATGTACGCAACTACCTCTCTGTCTGTCTGTCTGTCTGTCTCTCTCTCACGAATGAACGCCTAGGTACACACAATTAACCCCTACCCTCCCTCTCTCTCTCTCTCTTTCTCTCTCTCCCTCATACACACACACACACACACACATATACAGACACATACATCTCCCCCACACACATACATACACATGCACTCGCTTGCACTCACACATATTATACACAAGCGCGCGCGACACCTTTCCTCTCCCACTCCCCACCTAAAAAAACCATAGTCTGTGGCAGCACAACCAGTGCAGGGCCACACCAAACTCCGTCATCTGCAGAACACCTATAGTCCATCCTTCGCCTGGTCAGCTGACGGCTAACCTCTTTGTGTTCGTCGGTCTTTACAGGACTGTGTCTCTGAAGTTAAGTCGTGACTGTCCACCAACCGTCTGAAACGGAACAACGACAAGACAGATGCTCTACAATTCGCCCCTCTATCTGTAGACACCTCACCGCCCTCCCCCCCCCCCCCTTTTCCTTGAAAACGCTGCCATTTCTTATCACGTGCGTGACCTTGGCTTTTGTTGAAATCAAAATCTCACAATACATCAACAGTTTACACAAAAAGCAAAACAAACAAAAAGAAAAGAAAAAAAATATGCCAGTCGCATACTTAGACGTTTCAGCTTAATACGCAGATGCCTTACACTGGAAGCAAATCAAAACACCAGTTTGTTTATGCATATTGTCAAGGCTGAAACTATTGCAATTTCCTTCTCGCATGCTATCCTCAGAACATCCTCAAACCTTCCCAGCAAATTCAAAATTCTGCCGCCAGACACATGTAAGACATGTAGCCTAAGTCTCAGCATTGTAACCTCTCCTCAAAGAAGTTACACTGACTTCCTGTTCAGCAGAGAATTAAGTACAATGCCTCGTGTGTCTGCTTTCATGTGATTCTGGAACTGCGCCTCAGTATATTTCCTACCTTTTCAGCAGATTATGTCCCTTCAAGGTGCCTCTTTTGTTGATGATATAATCTTTAATGTTCCCAAATTCAACAGGGAGAAACACACTTGTTTTCAGATCCGATGAAAGAGAATATCAGTTAAACAGTGTGTGTCAGAAACACAGAGCTCGACTCGGCGCGAGCCGGCATGCAACGCCTAAATAAATGTCATAGTTCATAATTGTCAGTCGGAACCCGTTGAAGTCAAACACGGAGTCCACAGGGATCTGTTTTAGGCCTTGTGCTCTTCACGCTGTACACTGCTCCTCTCGCTGAAATTATCAACCGCCACAATATCATCATTCTTATGCTGATGACACTCAACTTCAGAAAAGTGATACCCCTGAAATTTTTGTCCTCGCTCTTGCAAGAAACATCCGACTGCTTCCCGGACACTCAAAACTGGATGACTGAATAAATCACAATTATATATATATAATATGTGTGTGTGTGTGTGTTACTGACGTGTCATTGTGAAGAGCTTTGAGAGGTTTGAAAGTTAGCTGTACAAATGAATCGTCATCATCATCATAACTTAACTATCAGTATTGTTATCATTATTATTTTTTAAAGGCCAATCTTACGGCCTCACAACTTTTTCTTTAATCTTTTTTGTGAACAAATAAAAGTCAACGTTAAATCTTGTCCAGCAGACACTACAGAGATGGAGAACCTTCACAAACTCCTCGATATCTCCCAGAACACACTGTGAGTGAAACAGCCACTGTATCCATCACAAGCTGAAGAGGAGTGGGGGAGGGGGGATAAAGCGAGCGGGGGGGCTCAGGGTAGGGGGGGGGGGCTGCTGCTAGGGGAAGAGCAGGTTTACAGAACACAGGGATAAAGGGTAGGCGGATTCGGGGGGGAGGGGGAGGGAATAAAAGAGACGGAAGAAAGCATTTCGCCCAGCACCGAGGAGAGAAAGCAAAGTACTTTGTCCCTAACTGAAGGAGAAAAAAACACCCCGCTCCCGGCGTATCTTTCGTCTTCCCAGTTCCCTCCTGCCCCCTTACCCCCCCCCCCACCCCCACCCCCCGTCCCCCTCCTGCACCCCTATCTACCTACCTACCTTCCCTTCTCCTCCGTGTGAAGGAGAAGGCGTTGGCCAAAGTCATCGTCACTCTACCTCCCCCCCTCCCCCACACTCCCTCCCCCTCCCCCACCCTCCACCCCCCAGTGTGGAAGACAGCTGATCGATAGGGGATGCATTCCTTTCAGAACGGTGCTGTCCCCTTCCGTAATCAATGACGGAACACACACAGGCTTTGGGGAGTGGGGAAGGGTGGGGTAAGCGGGGAAGGGGGGGGGGGTGTGTGTGTGGGGGGGAGGGGGTGGGGGGGCGGGGGGGCACAGATCCTCCCTGTCCCTGCTCCCCTGCCCCTTCCCCCCCCCCACCCCCCACACCCCATCCTACCCTCCACCTTCCCGCTCCAAGGCGTGATGGTGATGGAGGAGGGAGGATAAGGAGGTGGGGGTCAGGGTGGGGAGGGGGGGTGGATTTCACGGGGACAAGACAAGACAAGACAAGACAAGACAAATCTTTATCAACGAGTGTTAAACGGAGGCCTATGAGGTTTTTGTTTTTATTTACACAGTTCCCTCGCCCACGACGGTACATAGAAAGAAAAGAGCAACAACAAAAACAACATCACCACCACTAGTTTCAGTTTCAGTTTCAGTAGCTCAAGGAGGCGTCACTGCGTTCGGACAAAACCATATACGCTACACCACATCTGCCAAGGAGATGCCTGACCAGCAGCGTAACCCAACGCGCTTAGTCAGGCCTTGAGAAAAAAAAGTGAATAGATAAAAGATAAGCTTACATAAATAAATAAATAAATAATAATTATAATATAGAAAAAGGTGCAGCAACATCATCACCACCACCAACAACAAAAACAAAAACAACAACATCACCACAACCACCACCAACAAAAACAACAACATCATCAACACCAACACCAACAACAAAACCAACAACAACATCACCACAACCACCAACAACAAAAACAACATCATCACCACCACCAACACCAACAAAAACAACATCATCACCACCACCACCAACAACAAAAACAACAGCATCAACACCAACACCAACAAAAACAACATCATCACCACCACCAACAGCAAAAACAACAACATCATCATCACCACCAACACCAACAAAAACAACAACAACATCATCACCACCACCAACAACACCAACAACAAAAACAACATCATCACCACCACCAACAAAAGCAACAACATCACCACCAGCAGCACCAAAAACAACAACATCATCACCACCACCACCAACAAAAACAACAACAACATCACCACCACCACCAACAAATACAACAATATCATCACCACCAACACCAACAAATACAACAATATCATCACCACCAACACCAACAAAAACATCATCATCACCACCACCACCAACATCAAAAACAACATCATCACCACCAACAACAAAAACAACAACATCATCACCACCACCACCAACAAAAACAACAACAACATCATCACCATCACCAACACCAACAAATACAACAATATCATCACCACCATCACCAACACCAACAAATACAACAATATCATCACCACCAACACCAACAAAAACATCATCATCACCACCACCACCAACAACAAAAACAACAACATCACCACCACCAACACCAAAAACAACAACATCATCACCACCACCACCAACAAAAACAACAAAATCATCACCACCACCACCAACAACAACAAAAACAACATCATCATCACCACCACCACCAACAACAACAAAAACAACATCATCATCACCACCACCACCAACAACAACAAAAACAACATCATCACCACCACCAACACCAACAAAAACAACAACATCATCACCACCACCACCAACAAAAACAACATCATCACCACCACCAACAACAAAAACAACAACATCATCACCACCACCAACACCAACAAAAACAACAACATCATCACCACCACCAACAAAAACAACAACATCATCACCACCACCACCAACAACAAAAACAACATCATCATCACCACCATGGCCTGGCTTCGCTAACGAAGATCTAGGAAGGGCGTTGTCCACGTCTGATGCAGGCACGCTCATGGCTGACAAGGCCAATGCGGGAAAAGCAGAGTCGGCCGCAGCGGTTGCAAGGGAAAGTCTGGTCTGGGTTCGCGGCTGCAGCGTCGTGGTTCTTCCTCCTTCTGCGTTTGTCCTCAAGGCTGGCCCTGCGGTTGTTTTCGAAGGAGGAGACAGCTTGGTGGATGGTGCGTCGCCAGGTCTCTCGATCAGCGGCTACTGCGGACCACTGGCGATGGTCAATGTGACAGGCACCGAGAGCTTTCTTCAAGGAGTCTTTGTATCTCTTCTTGGGTGCTCCTCTGTCACGGTGGCCAGTGGACAGTTCGCCATACAGCGCGATCTTGGGCAGGCGGTGGTCCTCCATCCTGGACACGTGCCCTGCCCAACGTAGCTGGGTCTTTAGCAGCACTGCCTCGATGCTGATAGTCTTTGCCTGCTCCAGGACCTCGACATTTGTGATGTAGTCACTCCAGTGGATGCTGAGGATGGTGCGAAGGCAGCGCTGGTGGAAGCGATCAAGCAGTCGTATGTGGTGCCGGTAGGTGACCCAGGTTTCGGAGCCATACAACAGGGTGGGCAGTACAACAGCTCTGTACACGCTGATCTTTGTGTCTTTCTTCAGGTGTTTGTTGTTCCACACTCTCTTGTACAGCCTGCCGAATGCGCTGTTTGCCTTTGCAAGTCTGTTGTCGATCTCCTTGTCGATCTTGGCGTCAGACGAGATGGTGCAGCCTAGGTAGCTGAACTGGTGGACCGACTTCAGCTCTGTCTCACCGATGTTGATGTAAGGAGCGTGGAATTCTTCCTGTGGGGCAGGCTGGTGGAGAACTTCCGTCTTTTTCAGACTGACTTCTAGGCCGAAGAGCTGCGCAGCCTCTGCGAAGCAGGACGTTATACGCTGCAGGGCCGCTTCTGTATGGGCGACGAGGGCAGCATCGTCGGCAAACAGAAGCTCTCTGATGAGTTGCTCCAGTGTCTTGGTGTGGGCCTGTAGCCGCCTCAGGTTGAATAGGCTGCCATCAGTGCGGTATCTGATGAAGATACCGTCGTCGTCGCCAAGATCTTCAGTGGCCTGTTGGAGCATCATGCTGAAGAAGATCGTGAAGAGGGTCGGCGCGAGGACACAACCTTGTTTCACTCCATTTCCAATTGGGAAGGGCTCCGAAAGGTCGTTGCTGTGTCTGACCTGTCCACGCTGTTCCTCATGTAGTTGGATGACCATGCTGAGGAATTTTGGGGGGCATCCTAGACGTTTCATGATCTCCCACAGACCTTTTCTGCTCACGGTGTCGAAAGCTTTCGTGAGATCGACGAATGTCGCATACAGTCCTTTGTTCTGTTCCCGACATTTTTCTTGTAGCTGTCTGAGAACGAAGACCATGTCAGTGGTGCCTCTGTTGGCTCTAAAGCCACACTGACTCTCTGGAAGATGTTCTTCGGCGATAGTAGGCACCAGCCGATTTAGGAGGACTCTGGCGAGGATCTTGCCTGCGATGGAGAGCAGAGTTATCCCCCTGTAGTTGGAGCAATCCGACTTTTCTCCCTTGTTTTTATACAGGGTGATGATGACTGCGTCACGGAGGTCCTGTGGTAGTTTGCCTTGCTCCCAGCAGCAGACAAAGAGGTTGTGGAGTTTGGAGTGTAGTGCTGGGCCTCCATTCTTCCACGCCTCCGGCGGAATTCCGTCAACCCCTGCTGCCTTGCCACATTTCAGCTGTTCAATGGCCTTGACAGTCTCTTCTAGGGTTGGTAGCTCGTCCAGTTGTAATTTCACTGGCTGTTGTGGGATGCGGAGAATTGCCGAGTCTTGAACCGTGCGGTTGGCGCTGAAGAGGGCCTGGAAATGTTCCGACCACCTGTTCAGGATCGACGTCTTGTCTGTGAAGAGCGCCTGGCCGTCTGCGCTGCGCAAAGGACTCTGGACCTGGTATGAGGGACCGTACACCGCCTTCAAGGCTTCGTATAAGCCCCGGTAGTCACCAGTGTCTGCACAAAGCTGAGCCCTCTCTGCCAGGTTGGTCCACCACCCATTTTGAATCTCACGAAGCTTGCGCTGGAGGTTGCTGCATATGAGCCGGAAGGTTGCTTTCTTCACCGGACAAGACGGTTGTGCAAGGTGAGCCTGGTGGGCTGATCTCTTCTTCGCCAGCAATTCTTGGATCTCCTGGTTGTTTTCGTCAAACCAGTCCTTGTTCTTTTTCGACGAGAACCCTAGGACTTCTTCAGAGGACTGCAGGATGGCTGATTTCAGCTGTGCCCATAGTGCTTCTGGAGAGGGGTCTGTGGGGCAACTGGGGTCTTCAAGTTTGTCCTGAAGCTTCGCCTGGAATTCAGCTTTCACTTCAGCTGACTGAAAGTTGCCGACCTGGAATTTCTTCCTAGGAGCTCCTCCTTTCTTTGGTTTGGGCTTGAAGTGGAGCCTGAGCTTGCTGCGGACGAGGCGGTGGTCAGTATGACACTCCGCGCTGGGCATCACTCGGGTGTGTAGGACGTCTCGTACGTCTCTCTGGCGCATCAGGATGTAATCAATGAGGTGCCAATGTTTGGACCGAGGATGCATCCACGTTGTCTTCAGGCTGTCCTTCTGCTGGAAAATGGTGTTGGTGATGGTAAACTGCTGCTCTGCACAGAACTCGAGAAGAAGGCGCCCATTTTCGTTGCAATTACCAACGCCATGCTTGCCAAGGACTCCTTTCCAGGCTTCTGAATCTTGGCCAACTCTGGCATTGAAGTCGCCAAGGATGATGACCTTGTCGTCAGCAGGGGTGTTCTGAACGAGGTTGCGCAGATCAGTGTAAAACTTGACCTTTTCTGTGGGGTCCGCTTGGAGGGTTGGAGCGTACACGCTGAACAGAGTGGCATGCTGTTTGTTCCGTAGTGGGAGGCGCATGGACATAATTCGGTCTGAGTGTCCTGTTGGCAGGTTTTCAAGCTTGGAGGCAATGGTGCTCCTGACCATAAAGCCTACGCCATAGAGGCGTCTCTCGGTCTCTGGCTTGCCTGACCAGTAGAGGGTGTACCCAGCGCCGTGTTCCTGGAGGCTGCCTTTCCCTGCAAAGCGGACTTCGCTGACGGCAGCAATGTCAATGTTCAGTCTCTGAAGTTCGTGTGCGACTAGAGCGGAACGCCTTTCTGGGTGGTTGCTGTCTGCAGAGTCACGCATGGTTCGGATGTTCCAGCATGCTACCTTTAGTCCTTTTGCACCTAATTGTGAGGCAGGTGCCGGCCTTTTCTTCTCTATTGTTGTTCGACCGCGTTTGGAGATGCCCGTTGACCGCGGCTAGCCAACTGGGGGGTATGGAGATGAGCATTTGTTTGGACCACCTTTTCTAGGCCCCTCTCCGTGTGGAGCAAGCAGTGCTGTCCCTAGAAAAGGCTGCTTGGTCGTTCAGGGTGCTGCCGAGTGATGCTGTCACCTCCGGGTCAACAATCAGGCGACCAATATCCTGAACCGCCTGCATGCAGGATTGGAACTGCGGCTTCCAGTGACATCTTCCACCTGCCGTTTTCGCCCCTTTCCCATCGCTACAGGGCTTGGAATAGTTGGTGGCGCGGACGTGGACGTGTCCTTCAAGCCTGCGCAATGGAATTTTTAGGTGGAGTGCAGTGTGCGCAGTACTGGCCCCACCCTTTACACCCGTGGTTCATCTGCCATAGCCTAGCAAGCTGGGACGGTGACAGTGAGGTCCTCAGGTCGTAGGTTTTATATCAGACTGTCCTTGTCCTAGCCTCTGGCTCAAAAACCTTCCTCGGAGGCACGGGGGCGCGGCTACTGAAAGTCGGGACATGGCCATGGACCCAGGGTCAATGCATGTCGAGACTGTCCTGCATTCCTTAGCACTTCATGGGTTTTACTTCAGACTTTTCCTTGTCTTAGATGGACTGCCTTCCCGGGCTGTCGAGCTCCATCTGCCCGCATGTGACAGGTAGCACAGGGTTACATGGTACCTGTGGCAGGTAGAGACCTGACCTGACAACATCATCACCACCACCACCAACAAAAACAACAACAACATCACCACCACCACCAACACCAGCAAAAACAACAACATCATCACCACCACCAACACCAACAAAAACAACATCATCATCACCACCATCAACAACAAAAACAACATCATCACCACCACCAACACCAACAAATACAACAACATCATCACCACCATCAACACCAACAAATACAACATCATCACCACCAACACCAACAAAAACAACAACATCATCACCACCACCAACAACAAAAACAACATCATCACCACCACCAACACCAACAAATACAACAATATCATCACCACCACCAACAACAAAAACAACAACATCACCACCACCAACACCTACAAATACAACAATATCATCACCACCAACACCAACAAAAACAACATCATCACCACCACCACCACCAACAACAAAAACAACATCATCACCACCACCAACAAAAGCAACAACATCACCACCAGCAGCACCAAAAACAACATCATCACCACCACCACCAGCAAAAACAACAACATCATCACCACCACCACCAACACCAACAAAAACAACATCACCACCACCACCAACACCAACAAAAACAACATCATCACCACCATCAACTACAAAAACAACATCATCACCACCACCACCACCAACAAAAACAACAACATCATCACCACCACCAACAACAAAAACAACATCATCACCACCACCACCAACAAAAACAACAACAACATCACCACCACCACCAACACCAGCAAAAACAACAACATCATCACCACCACCAACACCAACAAAAACAACATCATCATCACCACCATCAACAACAAAAACAACATCATCACCACCACCAACACCAACAAATACAACAACATCATCACCACCATCAACACCAACACAAACAACAACATCATCACCACCACCACCAACAACAACAACAACAACAACATCATCACCACCACCACCAACAACAAAAACAACAACAACATCACCACCACCACCAACAACACCAACAAAAACAACAACATCAACAACAACAAAAAGGGAGACGTGGAGGTAATCATTACACGAAACGTAGAAATCGAAGTTTACGCCCATCCTTCTAAAAGTATGAAAGCAAACGTGACAAGCGAAGATAAAGTCGCATTGGAGCGTTAGAGAGAGACAGAGACAGCGACAGGGAGACACAGACAGGGAGATAGAGAGAGAGACAGGAAGACAGAGAGAAAGAGAGAGCAGATGAACAAAGCAGAGGACGGAGAAAGACATAAAGAGACGGAGAGAGGGAGGGAGATAGAAGGAATGTTGAGAGAGAGAGAGAGAGAGAGAGAGAGAGAGAGAATGGGAGAGAGAAATAGAGTGAGAAAGAGAAGGGGGAGGGAGGGGGGGAAGGAACATAAGAGATAAAAGTGGTGAACAAGAGACAGACAAAAAGTGAGGGGAAGTCGTGATGTGGGGGCCATGGCGATTTGATAGAAAAAGTGACAATCGGGATTGGGGAGGGTGATTTTTTTCAAGAGAAGTGATGAGGTGGGGGGGGGTGGGGGGGGGGGCAGGTTCTTTTTTCGAGAGTGACTGGTAGGAGGAAGTGGGGAGTCGGAAGGGGTGGGGAGGAGGGTGGTGGTGGTGGGGGTGGGGGGTGGGGGGTCACGGCAATCGGGATTGGGGAGGGTGATTTTTTTCAAGAGAAGTGATGAGGTGGGAGGGGGCAAGGGGTACAGGGGGGTGGGGGGGGGCAGGTTCTTTTTTCGAGAGAAGTGATGAGGGGGTCATGGAAATTTCTGGGAGGCGTGAGGGGAGGGGGGACTGGTCATTCAGGCGGATTTTTCGAGAGAGGTGATGGGACTGTTGGACTGGAGGGATTTTCACGGGAACCCTGAAGTGGTGTTGGTGTGTATGGGTGGTGTAATGGTGGTGGTGGTGGTGGTGTAATGGTGGTGGTGGTGTAATGGTGGTGGTGTGGTGTAATGGTGGTGGTGGTGGTGTAATGGTGGTGGTGGTGGTGTAATGGTGGTGGTGGTGGTGGTGTAATGGTGGTGGTGGTTAGTTAGCTGTGGGGCAGAAAAAAAGGAAGATGTAGTTCCTTAGAGTATTTGTCTGTTGAATACTTCGTATCTGTCTGTCGGTATGTCTGTCAGTTTGTCAGTCTGTCTCTTCATCTCTCTCTCTCTCTCTCTCTCTTCCTCTCTCTCTCTCTCTCTCTGTCTCTCTGTCTCTCTCTCTCTCTCTCTCTCTCTCTCTCTCTCTCTCTCTTTCTCTCTCTTTTAATCATCATTTTGTTGTTGTGAGGAAAAGTGAAACGAAGCTTGTAGCTAATCCATATACCACCAATAAAACATTCGAGTCTGATCTCTTCCTCTCTCTCTCCCCCCCCCTCTCTCTCTCTCTCTCTTTCTCTCTCTCTCCTCTTCCCCCCCCCCCTCTCTCTCTCTAGCACTCACCCACTCTCATTATCTCTCAACATCTCTCTCTCATCTTTCCCATTTTGTTTCTGACAATAGCCCGCTTGTCGTTCGTTCTGTGACATACACCCATGTTGTTTTTTTCCCCGGCAGAACTCTTGCTGTTGGTCCATACATCATACTTCTTCTTCTTCTTCTGTGTTCGTGAGCTGCAACTCCCACGTTCACTCGTATGTACAAGAGTGGGCTTTTACGTGTGTGACCGTTTTTACCCCCGCCATGTAGGCAGCAATACTCCGCTTTCGGGGGTGTAAGCTGGTTATGTTCTTGTTTCCATAACCCACCGAACCGCTGACATAGATTACAGGATCTTTAACGTGCGTATTTGATCTTCTACTTGCGTATACACACGAAGGGGGTTCAGGCACTGGCAGGTCTGCACACAATTATGCATTTGTATTTGTATTTGTATTGCTTTTTGTCACAACAGATTTCTCTGCGTGAAATTCGGGCTGCTCTCCCCAGGGAGAGCGCGTCGCTACACTACAGCGCCACCCATTTTTTTGTATTTTTTTCTGCGTGCAGTTTTATTTGTTTTTCCTATGCTGACCTGGGAGATCGTAAAAATCAACACCCTTTACCCACCAGGCGCCGTCGCCGTGATTCGAACCCGGAACCATCAGATTGAAAGTCCAACGCTTTAACCACTCGGATATTGCGCCTGTCGTACACGGTACAACTACTGTCACCAGTGCTCTCTGTACTCGAGAGGCGAGGTCTGTGTATAGGTACTACATGTACTACCAGTTTCCGGGAGGAAATCTTTTCACTTGCACTCCGTTTCAATTATCGTCATTGATGAAGGATTTGTCTTTTCGTGTCTTCTGTTCTCTCTCTCTCTGTCTCTTTGTTTCTGCCTCTCTCTGTGTCTGTGTGTCTGTGTCTCTGTCTCTCTATCTCTCTCCCCCTCACCCCCCTTCTCTCTCTGTGTCATATCTATCTCTTTGTCCCTGTCTCTCTCTGTATCTGTCATTCTCTGTGTCTGTGTCTCTGTGTCTGTCTGTCTTTCTCTCTGTTTCTGTCTGTCTGCCTCTCTCTGTCTGCACCTGTCTCTATGTCTCTGCCTCCCCCTCTCTCTCTCTGTCTCTTTCTCTTTTTCTCTGTCTCTATTCTTGTCTTTCTCTGTCTCTGTGTCTCCCGCCCCCTCTCTCTGTGTCTCCCCTCTCTCTCTGTCTCTCTCGAATATTCCTATCTGATCTCTGTCTGTCTCTCTCTCTCTCTGTCATTGTCTCACTCTCTCTCTTTCTCTCTCTCTCTCTCTCTCTCATCCCTATTATGAACCCCCATCCCTTTGACATGGGCAAAAGGCCTGGTTCAATAAAACATTGTCTCGTCTTGTCTTCTCTCTCTCTCTCTCTGTCTCCCTCTCTCCCCTCCACCCTCCCACCATGGGGACCCCGCCCAACATAAGTCACAGCAGACACCACTGACACCCACTTAGTCAGCAAAATGTATGACACTAGTAGCTGACGTCACGCTTCGGGCACTAACGTGGTATGCTGTGCCGGGAACAAAAACAACTAATGGGTGGGGTGGCTTCGTTTTTGTCTGCTGCTGTGCTGCTTTCAGTGAACGGTAACTTTTGTGGTGTGTGTGTGTGGGAGGGAGGGGGGTGCGTGCGTGCGTGTTTGCGTGCCTGCGTGCGTGTCTGTGTGTGTGTGTCTCTCTGTGTGCGTGTGCTTTTAATTGAGTTACACCCTTGTCTGTTCCCTCTTATTTGTTGGTCGGTGAACAGAACAGAACAGAATGGAATACCTTATTATCATGAATCCATAAGGTTGGTAAGACTCAAGACGGAATACATGACTGTGATATTAATTGTATCCAGTTCTCTGTGCATATCGTCACGAAATCCTTCAGTCCTCAAAGAATGTCATGGACACGTTTCACGAGCATTAGCTGCAGTTCTTGTAACATTACCTCACTAGGTGTGGCATTTGGACAACTCATGTCTTTTAACAATCTATTTCTGTAAACACTGTATTTCACACAATGATCTGAAAGATGAATTTTATCATCTAAACTCTTACAGGCAGCACAGTCTTTGTTCTTTCGGTGTTTTTTTTGGTGTTTTTTAAACCTCCCCCGTTCGATCCGGAAGTCACGAGCGCTGATTCGAAACCTCGCCCCTGCTCGCCGTTCTTTTAGATTTGCTGTATACCTTCATTTTAGATATAGTTCAGATTTATAGTTTGCCAAAGCGTTTTGTAAAACTCTCTGACTCGCCCCTTCCTCTTCTCAATCACGTGTGTGTGTGTGTGTGTGTGTGTGTGTGTGTGTGTGTGTGTTGAGGGGTGAGTGTCAATCACGGTATGACACCTGTCAGGGTTGAGGGTTGAGTGTCAGCCACCTAATGACACCTGTCAGTGTTGAGGGATGAGTGTCAATCATCGTGTGACACCTATCAGTGTTGAGGGTTGAGTGTCAATCACCGTGTGACACCTGTCAGTGTTGAGGGTTGATTGTCAGTCACCTAATGACACCTGTCAGTGTTGAGGGATGAGTGTCACTCACGGTGTGACACCTGTCAGTGTTGAGGGATGAGTGTCACTCACGGTGTGACACCTGTCAGTGTTGAGGGTTGAGTGTCAGTCACGGTGTGACACTTGTCAGTGTTGAGGGTTGAGTGTCAGCCACCTAATGACACCTGTCAGTGTTGAGGGATGAGTGTCAATCATCGTGTGACACCTGTCAGTGTTGAGGGATGAGTGTCAATCATCGTGTGACACCTATCAGTGTTGAGGGTTGAGTGTCAATCACCGTGTGATACCTGTCAATGTTGAGGGTTGAGTGTCAGTCACCGAATGACACCTGTCAGTGTTGAGGGATGAGTGTCACTCACGGTGTGACACCTGTCAGTGCTGAGAGTTGAGTGTCAGTCACGGTGTGATAATCAGCAAGGTAAAAAATTTAAAAAAAAGTACACAGTGAAGATTCCGAGCCCTTGAAAGACAGCACAGGGCCACCGACTGGCTGATGGAGAGTGCTCTTGTTGTGCCAGATTTAACCCCAGTTACGTCCCCTGTGGACGCCAGGTGTCTCCACAGCAGCAGTGACGTGTGAAGAGTTTAACGACCTGTCGGCCACTGATTTAAAAATAAGCATTTTAAAGACCAGTGCCTGTTGGCTTTCCCCTCACAGTCAGCTCTATGTGGGGGTGGGGTGGGGGTGGGTGTGGGGGGGGGTAATCTCCCGTGGCCCCCTTCCCGTTCTACAATGTATTATATTGTTGTTGTCTCGTTCGTCATTTATCAGATGGATTCCCCCGTCTCCTCGACGAAGGTGGCAGTACGTCGCAGGTCCTCCAGTCCTCCCTAGAGCTTCCGGGCTGCTGGAGTTGGGTCGTCCCTAAAGGCTGTATGCGACAGGAGATGCTAGAGTTAGAAAAAAAACAACAAATCAGAGAAATGTTCATAAAGAGAGACATGGAATAGTCGCTGGTAATACACAACACAACACACACACACACACACACACACACACACACACACACACACACACACACACACACACACACACACACACACGTACTTCAGAATTGTGTTAATGGTTTCTGATTGTTATTATCATTATTGAATTGTTACTGTTAAACGTAACTGCATGTTAGTTATGAATTCTTTGGTTAGTTTTCTACCTTTTCTGTTTTACTCTTCCCTCTCCCCCTCCCCGTGCCCCCCCCCCCCACCGCCCCCCCTCCCGACCCCCCCCCCCCTTCCACACACACACACTTTTTTTTTCTTTTTTCTATTTTTGATCGTCTAATATCAATGATAGTGAAAAGACGCTAAACTAAAGAACGAACACACACACACACACACACACACACACACACACACGCACACACACACACACACACACACACACACACACACACACACACCACGACGCCCACACGGTCTGTCCTCCACTGAGTGACCTTTCAGAACAGAAGGCGGGGTGGTGCAGGCCATTGAGATCAGATCAGCACCCAGCGACTGGATCTGTCCTTCTGATGCCACCTCCCACCTAATTGATTCCCCTCCTTCCTCACCCCGCCCCATCTCTCTCTCTCTCTCTCTTTGATTCTGCCCCACCCCCCTCCCCCCTATTTAACTGCTTTTGTCGGGAAGATATGGCGTCCAACGTTATGGAAGTCCCGCACGGAATGAGAAATGGAAGTCGGGGAGGGACAAAGAAAGGGGAGCTTTTTGACTGGGTGAAAATGTCACTTCATGGCGAATACGTCGCGATGACGACGGTGATCGTTTTACGAGTTGGGTGTAGGTGGGAGAGAGGGGGAAGGGAGGGGAGGGGGGCAGGAAGGAGGGGGTGGAGGTGGGGGCAGAGGTAATGGAGGGTTGGGGAGGATGTTTGGGTTGGGGTGGTGATTGATACTGGTAGGGTGGGGTGCAGCAAGATGTCGGTGTATCAATTATGTGGGTTTCAAGATCCGCGATTGTCGGAAACAGACGATGAATCAGCTGGCTTTCTGGCATCACTGTCCCGTTCTCTGTCTGTCTGTGTCTGTGTCTCTGTACTGTCTAAATGTCTGTCTGTCTGTCCACAAGTCTGTTTGACTTTCTCCTGTCTGTCTCTGTGTGTCTATCTCTGGGTGTGTGTGTGGGGGGGTGGGGGAGTGTGGAGAAGGGTAAGGGCCAAGGAATGTCTGAGAGACGTGACCAGACGACTGCCGGTGAATTGGTCACTTTTCCCGATTTCTGACCTTTACCCACTTGATTAGTCCCAGACACGCACCCGCGTGCTTTTGCGGTGCGCACGCGCTATCTCTCTCTGTGATTCACTCTCTCCCCCTCCCTCTCTCTCTGATTCTCTCTGTCTCTGTCCCCCCCCCCCCCCTCTCTCTCTCCATCCCTCTCTCTGTCTCTCTCTCTGTGATTCTCTCTTTCTTTTTCTATCTGCTCTCTCAGCACACAAGCACTCCTCCCCCCTTCCCGGACAGACAGACAGACACACTAACACTCAAACACACACGCTCACTCACTCACTCACCCACCAATCAACCCCACTACCTCACACAAACACATACGCACGCTCTCACACACACACACTCACTCACACACACAAACACAGACGCGCACACACACACACACACACTCATTCACTCACACACAAACACCCACCCATCCTCCACACAGACACACACAGACACACACAGACACACACTCACACACAGACAGACACACACAAACACACACACACACACACACACACAGACACTCACAGACACAGACACACGCACACACACACACACACACACACACTCACTCACTCACTCACTCACTCACTCACACACACACACACACACACACACACACACACACACACACACACACACACACACACACACACACACACACACACACACACACGTGATTGAGAAGAGGAAGGGGCGAGTCAGAGATTTTTACAAAACGCTTTCTTCGCCTACCTTCCCCACACAGGCAGACAGACACACACACACTCCCCTCACAGACAGACAGACAGACAGACACACACATCTACCCTCCCCCCCACACACACACTCACACACACACAAACACACACGGCGGCCGATAGAGACAGAGGCCAGTGGTGGTGTGGTCGGTTGAAGTATGCCGAAAGGTCAAGGTGCTAGCGGCGTGGAAGAGAAAATGTCATCATATCCCTGATGGCTGGATGCAAAAGGAAAAAAGACACCTTGTCTTGCACACATTGTCACTGCCTCTTTCTCTCTATCTCCCTCTCTATCTCCCTCTCTCTCCCTGCCTCCTTCTCCTCCCTGCCTCCCTCTCTCCCTCCCTGCATCCCTCCCTCCCTCTGCCTCCCTCCTTTTCCTGCCTCGCCATGCATTCCTCTCTCCCTGTATCCATCCATCTCTTTCCCTCCCTCCCTCCCTCTTTCTCTCACTGCCTCCCCACCTCTCTTTCTGTGCATCCCTCTTTCTCCCTCCCTCCCTCCTTCTTTCTCTCCCTGCCTCCCTCCGCCCCTCACTCTGCATCCCTCTCTCTCCCCCCCCTCCCTCTTTCTCTCCCTGCCTCCCTTCCTCTCTCCCTGCATCCCTTCCTCTATCTCTCTGCATCCATCTCTCTCCCTCCCTCCCTCCCTCTCTCTCTCTCTCCCTACATCCCTCCCTCCCTCTCTCCGCATCCATCTCTCTCTCTGCATCCCTCCCTCTCTCCCTGCAGCCCTCTCTCCCTGCATCTCTTTCTCCCTCTGTATTCCTCTCTCTCCCTGCATTCTTCTCTCTCCCTGCATCCCCTGCATCCCTCTCTCCCCCTGCATCCCTCTCTCTCCCTGTATTCCTCTCCCCCTGCATCCCTCTCCACCAGCATCCCTCTCTCTCCCTGCATCACTCTGTCCCTGTATTCCTCTCTCTCCCTGCATCCCTCTCTCTCCCTGCATCCCTCTCTCTCTCTCCCTTCATCCCTCTCTCTCCCTGCATCCCTCTCTCTCCCTGCATCCCTCTCCCTCCGTGCCTCTCTCTCTCTCCCTGCAACCCTCTCTCTCCCCGCATCCCTCTCTCTCTCTGCATTCCTATCTCCCTGCATCCCTCTCTCTCCCTGCATCCCTCTCTCTCCCTGCATCCCTCCCTCCCTGCATCCCTCTCTCTCCCTGCATCCCTCCCTCTCCCTGCATCCCTCTCTCTCCCTGCCTCCATCCCCGTTGTTTTTCTCAGCGTAGCTCGCCTCGGGCTGTAGCTTTTTGGGGGATGTTAGCATCGTGTGTGTGTGTGTGTGTGTGTGTGTGTGTGTGTGTGTGTGTGTGTGTGTGCCGGTCCAAAACGAACGCCGTGCCGCTAATAACTGCACAGAGATGGGGAGTGGTCTCCCCTGCACCTTGATCGCATTTCCGGCGTGATATAGATTACCTAGTTAACTCCCCTCCCACCACTTCCTGTGCAAAGTAAAGGGGAGCGGAAGGGAGAGGGGGTGAGGGTGGTGGTGGTGGTAAAGGGCTACTGGATGAAAGTGAGTGAGCGTGTGAGTGAGAGAGATTGTGTGCGTGTGTGTGTGTGTGTGTGTGTGTGTGTGTGTGTGTGTGTGTGTGTGTGTGTGTGCTGAGTGCATTGGACTGGGGGACTGTCATTGAGAGACAGAGAGGTACAGAAGGAGAAAGAGAGACAGACAGAAAGAGAGACAGGGATAGAGACATAGAGAGACACAGATATATATATATATATATATATATATATATATATCTAATTATGTATACATAGAGAGAGACAGAGACAGAGAGAGACACAGAAAGAGAGAAAATTAGAGATAGAGACACAATGTTTATATCATGGTGTTTTTTTTGTGTTTTGTTTTTTCAGTTTCTTGTAGATTCGACGGGCGCAACAGCCGAGTGGTAAAAGCGTTGGACTTTCAATCTGAAGGTCCTGGGTTCGAAACGGCGCCTGGTGGGTAAAGGTTGGAAAATTTTCCGATCTCCTAGGTCAACATATGTGCAGACCCCCTTCGTGTGCATACGCACAAAGAAGATCGAATGCGCACGTTAAAGATCCTGCAATGCATGTCAGCGTTTTGTGGATTATGGAAACAAGAACGTACCCAGCATGCACACCCCCGAAAACGGAGTATGGCTGCCTACATGGCGTGGTAAAACAAGAAAGAAAAAAAAGACAAACAACAACAAAAAACGGTCATACACGTGAAATGTTATGTGTCTGTCTGAGTGTGTATGTTTGCGTGCCTGAAATCTGACTAAATGACACAGGAAACGAATGATGAGCGCCCATTGGCAGTCGTCAACCGGCTCTACCCAGGCAGGCAGCCTGTTGTGCAAATGACCCCGAGTTTGTAAAGCGCTTAGAGCTTGGTATCCGACCAAGGATAGGGGCTATATATATGTATCATCATATCATCACCATATGATCATCGCCATATGATCATCATCGTATCATCACCACCTTATCATCATCATCATCATCATCATCATCATCACCTTCTTTCTGTTGCCTCTCCCTGTCCCTCCCGCCGTGATTAGTGATTTGCCCGGGTTTGCGTGTTTCTTATCCACAGAACTGAACACAGCATCCGTCATTTCCCTTCTCACAATTTGATGACAGTGAGACATGCTGAGAGACAGTGAGCGGTAGAGAGCGAGAGAGATGGGGAGGGAGGAAGACAAAGAGAGAGAGAGAGATGGGGAGGAAGGAAGATAGAGAGATGGGGAGGAAGGAAGATAGAGAGATGGGGAGGAAGGAAGATAGAGAGATGGGGAGGGAGGAAGAGAGATGGGGAGGAAGGAAGATAGAGAGATGGGGAGGGAGGAAGATAGAGAGATGGGGAGGGAGGAAGACAGAGAGAGAGAGAGAGATGGGGAGGGAGGAAGATAGAGAGATGGGGAGGAAGGAAGATAGAGAGATGGGGAGGAAGGAAGATAGAGAGATGGGGAGGGAGGAAGAGAGATGGGGAGGAAGGAAGATAGAGAGATGGGGAGGGAGGAAGATAGAGAGATGGGGAGGGAGGAAGAGAGATGGGGAGGAAGGAAGATAGAGAGATGGGGAGGGAGGAAGATAGAGAGATGGGGAGGGAGGAATGCAGAGAGAGAGATGGGGAGGGAGGAAGACAGAGATCGGGAAGGAGGAAGGCACAGAGAGAGATGGGGAGGGAGGAATGCAGAGAGAGAGATGGGGAGGGAGGAAGATTGAGAGACGGGGAGGGAGGAATGCAGAGAGAGAGAGATGGGGAGGGAGGAGGATTGAGAGACGGGGAGGGAGGAATGCAGAGAGAGAGAGATGGGGAGGGAGGAAGATTGAGAGACGGGGAGGGAGGAATGCAGAGAGAGAGATGGGGAGGGAGGAAGGCAGAGATCGGGAAGGAGGAAGGCACAGAGAGAGATGGGGAGGGAGGAATGCAGAGAGAGAGATGGGGAGGGAGGAAGATTGAGAGACGGGGAGGGAGGAATGCAGAGAGAGAGATGGGGAGGGAGGAAGATTGAGAGACGGGGAGGGAGGAATGCAGAGAGAGAGAGATGGGGAGGGAGGAAGATTGAGAGACGGGGAGGGAGGAATGCAGAGAGAGAGATGGGGAGGGAGGAAGATTGAGAGACGGGGAGGGAGGAATGCAGAGAGAGAGATGGGGAGGGAGGAAGATTGAGAGACGGGGAGGGAGGAATGCACAGAGAGAGATGGGGAGGGAGGAAGATTGAGAGATGGGGAGGGAGGAATGCAGAGAGAGAGATGGGGAGGGAGGAAGATTGAGAGACGGGGAGGGAGGAATGCAGAGATAGAGATGGGGAGGGAGGAAGGCAGAGATCGGGAAGGAGGAAGGCACAGAGAGAGATGGGGAGGGAGGAATGCAGAGAGAGAGATGGGGAGGGAGGAAGATTGAGAGACGGGGAGGGAGGAATGCAGAGAGAGAGATGGGGAGGGAGGAAGATTGAGAGACGGGGAGGGAGGAATGCAGAGAGAGAGATGGGGAGGGAGGAAGATTGAGAGACGGGGAGGGAGGAATGCAGAGAGAGAGAGATGGGGAGGGAGGAAGATTGAGAGACGGGGAGGGAGGAATGCAGAGAGAGAGATGGGGAGGGAGGAAGATTGAGAGACGGGGAGGGAGGAATGCACAGAGAGAGATGGGGAGGGAGGAAGATTGAGAGATGGGGAGGGAGGAATGCAGAGAGAGAGATGGGGAGGGAGGAAGATTGAGAGATGGGGAGGGAGGAAGATTGAGAGATGGGGAGGGAGGAAGACAGAGATCGGGAATGAGGAAGGAAGATTGAGAGATGGGGAGGGAGGAAGGCAGAGAGAGACGGGGAGGGAGGAAGGCACAGAGAGAGACGGGGAGGAAGGCAGAGAGAGAAATGGGGAGGGAGGAAGGCAGAGAGAGAGATGGGGAGGGAGGAAGGCAGAGAGAGAGATGGGGAGGGAGGAAGATTGAGAGATGGGGAGGGAGGAATGCAGAGAGAGAGATGGGGAGGGAGGAAGGCAGAGATCGGGAAGGAGGAAGGCACAGAGAGAGATGGGGAGGGAGGAAGGCAGAGAGAGAGATGGGGAGGGAGGAAGGCAGAGAGAGAGATGGGGAGGGAGGAAGATTGAGAGATGGGGAGGGAGGAAGATTGAGAGACGGGGAGGGAGAAAGACAGAGATCGGGAAGGAGGAAGACAGAGAGAGAGATAGGGAGGAAGACAGAGAGATGTGGAGGAGGAAGACAGAGAGAGAGAGATAGGGAGAGATGAAGATACATGCAGAAGGAGGAAGACAGAGAGAGATGGGGAGGAAGACAGAGAGATGGGAAGCGAGAAAGACGGAGAGATGGGGAACGAGGAAGACAAAAAGAGAGATGGGGATGGAGGAAGACAGAGAAATGTGGATAGAAAAGAAGAAGAGAGACTTTGAGAGAGGAGGAAGACAGGAAGAGAGGCAAACGTAGACAGAAACAGCGGAACAGAATGGGGGGAGGGGAGAGGAGGGGGCGAGGGGGAAAGGTGGGGGGGGGGGGTAGATAGCTGGTCACAATCCGCAGAACTCCTGTTGACCACGTGACGAAACGCAAACTCTTGCTTTTCTTTTTATCCAGCACAACGGCCTCCTGACTGACCTGTCAGCTGACCCAAGCCACGCCCACATGTGTCCACGAGGGACCATGACCCCAGCATGCAACACGTCCTGTGGGGCCGCCACCCTCTGACGCCACCACAGCCGCCCGAAACCACGTGACGGCGAGAGCGTGAAAGAGGGTCACGTGAGCGGAAGAAGAGGGCGGAAGGGGAGGGGCAGGGTGCGGTGGGAGGTGTAGTGGTGGTGGTGGGCGGCCTGTAACATTCTGACAAACCCCCGCCCACTCCCACCCGGCTCCCCCCCACCATCTTCCTTCATCGTTCCCCACCCAGTGCCATGATCGTCCAGTGAACAGCAGGTGGGTAGTAGAATATAACATTGTTAAAGGACATGTCATGTCAGGCTGTGACAGTCTTGTGGGATACAGGACATGTCATATCAGGCTGTGACAGTCTTGTGGGATACAGGACATGTCATGTCAGGCTGTGACAGTCTTGTGGGATACAGGACATGTCATGTCAGGCTGTGACAGTCTTGTGGGATACAGGACATGTCATGTCATGTCAGGCTGTGACAGTCCTGTTGGATACAGGACATGTCATGTCAGGCTGTGACAGTCCTGTTGGATACAGGACATGTCATGTCAGGCTGTGACAGTCCTGTGGGATACAGGACATGTCATGTCAGGCTGTGACAGTCCTGTGGGATACAGGACATGTCATGTCAGGCTGTGACAGTCCTGCGGGATACAGGACATGTCATGTCAGGCTGTGATAGTCATGTGGGATACAGGACATGTCATGTCAGGCTGTGACAGTCTTGTGGGATACAGGACATGTCATGTCAGGCTGTGACAGTCTTGTGGGATACAGGACATGTCATGTCAGGCTGTGACAGTCTTGTGGGATACAGGACATGTCATGTCAGGCTGTGACAGTCTTGTGGGATACAGGACATGTCATGTCATGTCAGGCTGTGACAGTCCTGCGGGATACAGGACATGTCATGTCAGGCTGTGATAGTCATGTGGGATACAGGACATGTCATGTCAGGCTGTGACAGTCTTGTGGGATACAGGACATGTCATGTCAGGCTGTGACAGTCTTGTGGGATACAGGATATGTCATGTCATGTCAGGCTGTGACAGTCCTGTTGGATACAGGACATGTCATGTCAGGCTGTGACAGTCCTGTTGGATACAGGACATGTCATGTCAGGCTGTGACAGTCCTGTGGGATACAGGACATGTCATGTCAGGCTGTGACAGTCCTGTGGGATACAGGACATGTCATGTCAGGCTGTGACAGTCCTGCGGGATACAGGACATGTCATGTCAGGCTGTGATAGTCATGTGGGATACAGGACATGTCATGTCAGGCTGTGAAGTCTTGTGGGATACAGGACATGTCATGTCATGTCAGGCTGTGACAGTCCTGTTGGATACAGGACATGTCATGTCAGGCTGTGACAGTCTTGTGGGATACAGGACATGTCATGTCATGTCAGGCTGTGACAGCCCTGTTGGATACAGGACATGTCATGTCAGGCTGTGACAGTCCTGTTGGATACAGGACATGTCATGTCAGGCTGTGACAGTCCTGTTGGATACAGGACATGTCATGTCAGGCTGTGATTGTCATGTGGGATACAGGACATGTCATGTCAGGCTGTGACAGTCCTGCGGGATACAGAACATGTCATGTCAGACTGTGACAGTCCTGTGGGATACAGGACATGTCATGTCAGGCTGTGACAGTCCTGCGGGACACAGAACATGTCATGTCAGACTGTGACAGTCCTGTGGGATACACGACATGTCATGTCAGGCTGTGACAGTGCCCCTGTGGGATACTCTCGAATGCACACACACACACACACACACACACACACACACACACACACACACACACACCTTTGCAGAACAGACATTGATACTTTCGATATCTCGCCATGCATGGTTATTGCCTGGAGTGCAAACACATAACTCATAACAAACACGATACAGCCGCACTGAACACACTGGAATCCAATACTGTTGTAGCAGAATCACGCGATGTTGTGTCGTCATCTGAGACATTGTTATCGTCGAAATCTGAGTTTTCTGCAGCATCAGAAACTTCCTGTTCGTTAGATGGACACCCCAGTCTCCGCGATGAAGGCAGTTGTACGCTGCAGGCCCTCCACACTGCTGTAGAGCTTCTGGGTCACTGGAGTTAGGTAGGGCCAGTAGCTGATCCTGAGCACCTCATGGAGGGGGCAGAACTGCAGCAGGTGTTCTACTGTCTGGCTGTTAGACCCGCAGGGCACCGTGCTGAGTGACTAATGCGGAATTTAGTGTGTAAATGATGGTTCAGGCGGTTGTGGCCTGTCCTGAGTCTGAACACTGACACATGTTCTCGCTTAGTCAGCAGGTAGTATGGGTTTTTCCTTTTTGTGGCATGGATGCTGTTGTATCCACTTCTTCCGTTGCTTGGCCTTGATGATGGTCTTAACATCAGAGTAGATGGAGGACATATCCGCCTGCTCTTTTATGTAGTGCCTTCCTTCGCGAGGGAGGCAGCAGTATCTTTGCCCAGCACATTGCAGTGAGAGGAAAGCCATCATAGGACGACTGCGTGGCTTCTGCAAAGGGAGGCAAGAGTGTATGAGGAACTCATTCATCGAGCTGGCTTTCCTTGCAAGTTTGGCTGCATCAAACGCTGTTGTTTTTTGGCCGTTTTTTTAAATTTTTTAATTATTATTTTTTTTTTTTTATGTGCAAACACTCCTTGGTCAACAATGCCCAGTGTAAACAGTCGTCAACTGACAGCGCAGATCGTATCAGTTCCATTGCGGTTTATCAAACCGTTTTGCGGTGTATCTTCATGTAGTGTAGTGTAGTGTAGTGTAGTGTGTTGTAGCGCAGCGTAGAGTGGTGTATCGTAGGGGAGAGAAAAGTAATTTAGTGTTCTAAAGTGTAGCATGTAATATTGTAGTTTGGTGTAGCGAATTGTGCTGCAGCTTAGCGTAGCTTTGCTTAGTGCAGTAAACTAAATGATTCTAGTCAAGATATTTTTTTCTGTGCGACATTCGGGCTCATCGCCACCACGGAAAAGAGTGCGTCGTCACCCATTGTTTTATTTTATTTTATTTTATTTTATTTTTACCCACT
>NC_134882.1:35367868-35370368 GCF_041734735.1 Babylonia areolata
TGGGCTGGCTCATCATCTACCTGCTGTACAAGACCAAGGTGAAGAAGTGGGTGCTGGGCCTGCTCCGCAACAAGTACCGCAAGAGGAGGCAGAGGAGGAAGGAGGAGAAGAGGAGGAGGAAGCGGGAAGCCTTCCGGGAGGTGAGGACGGACAACCACGAGTCGGGGTCAGACCCTGCCGTTACCTCCGCCCACGGTGCCGTGAAGAACCCCACCCCCACCACCGCCGCCACCCCGGGTGGGACTCGAGGTTCCGGGTCCGGGTACCCCCAGCCTTCCGGTGTTCCCTCCCCCTCACTGCCCCCCAGCGCGGCCCAGGAGGTGGGTAGTCGCCCGCCAGGCCCCCCTCCTCCTCCCATGCCCAGCATCGTGGTGGAGTCCTGCTCCACGCTGCCTACGTCCAGACCTCAGCTCACAACGCCCACCCAGGTACATCTGAGTAATGTGTTGTTTGGTTACCGGTATGATGCCTTTTAAGAGGCGAGATCTCTCTCTGTGTCTGTCTCTCTGTCTCTGTCTCTGTCTCTCTCTCTGTCTAATTTTCGTTTTGATTTTATGTTATATTTGTTGCATCGAAGGACTGTTCTCACACTACCCTTTCATGAGGTGAGGGGCAATGGCGTATAATGAATAAAAAATGTTCCTTCTGTGTGTGTGTGTGTGTGTGTGTGTGCGCGCGCGTGTAGTACGTGTGTGTGTGTGTGTGTGTGTGTGTGTGTGTGTGTACGAGCTTGTAAGAATCACATGCGCATTGATATATTGTCTTCACTATTTGATTCATTATCTCGTATTTTTATTGTGGGCCACTCTTTTTTATGGGCCTGAGGCCTGACAAATAAACCATTGTCTTGCCTTGACTTGTCTCTGTCTGCTTGATTGATCATTGCGGAACTTACAGAAATTGCTCATTCATCAGAGCATGACTTGATTTCGCTCAGATGCGTCAGTATACTGAGCCTTGTATTTTTGTGATGTATGTTATTGATGAATGTGTGTATATGAGTATATGTGTGTGTATGACTCTGTGTGTGTGTGTGTGTGTGTGTGTAATTATAGATGAAAATAATGTCGGTGCGTGTATGTGCGTGTATAATATATATAGATAAATAAATATATTATTTGTATTTGTATTTCTTTTTATCACAACAGATTTCTCTGTGTGAAATTCAGACTGCTCTCCCCAGGGAGAGCGCGTCGTTACACTACAGCGCCACCCATTTTTTTTGTATTTTTTCCTGCGTGCAGTTTTATTTGTTTTTCCTATCGAAGTGGATTTTTCTACAGAATTTTGCCAGGAACAACCCTTTTGTTGCCGTGGATTCTTTTACGTGCGGTAAGTGCATGCTGCACACGGGACCTCGGTTTATCGTCTCATCCGAATGACTAGCGTCCAGACCACCACTCAAGGTCTAGTGGAGGGGGAGAAAATATCGGCGGCTGAACCGTGATTCGAACCAGCGTGCTCAGATTCTCTCGCTTCCTAGGCGGACGCGTTACCTCTAGGCCATCACTCCACATAAACACACACACACACACACACACACACACACACACACACACACACACACACACACACACACACACACACACACACACACACACACTGTCTGTGTGTCTGTGTGTGTGTATCAATGCGTGTATGCGCTTATTGTTAGTATTCCATCGATAAAACCCCCTTCAGGAGGGGCCTTGGCCTGACCTGACTAAACCTGCTGTCACCCCCACCCAGGGCCCTGCTGGGGAGCCACAGTCCGACGCCACCCCCCACAGCCCCCGCTCCCACCCGTCACCCGACAGGGGGAAGGAGGGCAGGGCGGACCGGAAGAGGAAGTGCCGGCGGAAGAAAGGTCGGGGTCAAGGCCGGCAGTGCCCCGAGGTCACGGTTCTGGACGTGGATGACCCCGACACCACCACCCTTCTCCTGCCCACCTGTTCACAGTCCGACTCTGCTCAGGCCACCGCCAGGTATGTATGTGTGTGTGTGTGTGTGTGTGTGTGTGTGTGTGTGTGTGTGTGTGTGTGTGTGCGTGCGTGCGTGCGTACATGTGTGTGTGTGTGTGTGTGTACGTGTGCGTGCTTGCATCGGTTCGAGGGCTACATCTCAACGTCCACATTTGTCTATGGGTAGTCTTCTAAATATGTAAGCGTTTCTTATTCTTTTCCACGTCAGATGGACACCCCAGTCTCCGCGACTGCTGTACCCTGCAGGTCCTCCACGCAGCCGTAGAGCTTCCGGGTCGTTTAACCATTTTAACCTCGCGACTTTGGCAACCATACTAAAGGGTACCTGCTGGGTATATGTTTTTGCCTCTCACAACCCACTAAAACCCTGACGGGACCTTTTATGTGCTTATCTTCTTCTTCCCCATGGCTGTAGAGCAGTAGAGAGGAGCTGGGACTCACGTGCTGATCGGAAAAGGTTGAAACACTGTACAGCCATGGGGGGGGGAAGAAGATATGTACATGAAAGATCCCATCAGGGTTAAACGTAGCCCTGTGGG
>NC_134882.1:35375368-35392868 GCF_041734735.1 Babylonia areolata
TCCCCCCGGCCCGGACCCCTCCCAGCATCCCGTCCAGGTCGCCGCCCCGCCTGACCATCACCATCCCCCCTCCGGACTACGTCACGCCCCCGCTGACGTCATCGGCACACACCCTGGCCGTGCCGACGCGGGGGGGACCCGGGACCTGGATGATGACGTCATCGGCCCCCACCTCCCCGGTGCCCCTGCCCGTCACCCCCACCGTCACCATCCAGAACTGCACGCCTCGCGCCCGAGCCCGTGTGGGTGTGGGAGGGGGTGGGGGTGGGGGAGGGGGTGTGGAAGACTCGATCAGCTCCAGCTCCTCCCTGGACCCTCTGGTCCAGCTGCAGGCGGACTGTCACTGTGCCCCTGGCCCCGCCCTGTCCCCAGCCCCTCCTTCTCCCTCCCCATCCCCATGCCCCTCGCGCTTCTACCTCCCTCCACCCTCCCCGTCCGCCTCCTCAGCCGCCGCATCCCCCCTTCTCCCGCCACCCTTGCGACAACCGCCTCCTCCTCCTCACCCTCCTTCTCCGCTCGCCAGGCCTCCACCTCCCCCCTCCCTGTCCCCCTTGCTGCCCGCGCCGTCCCCCTCCCCTTCCCTCTCCCCGTCACTGCCACTGAGCAGAACGGCGCCGCGAGCGTCCTGGACGGTGTTCGATGATGACGATGGCCGTCAGGGCAAGGGTGGTGGTGGGGGTGTGGGGGAGAGGGAGGGTGCTGGGGGCGGGGGGCCGTGCTCCGGACGCAACTCTTCCCTGCACTTCACCTTCCCCCCGACCCCCCACTCCCCGACCCCCCAGCCCCCGACCAGTCAGAAGAACGGGGGCCAGGGGAGGTCGGACCCTGCTCAGGACGTGGCTGTCACCCTGGAGACAAAGTTATAGCGGGGAGTTGTGATCTCCGTCAGGGTCACATGACGGGTACTACTTGTTCGGGGGTGGCTGTCCACCCCTTTGTGAACTCAGGGGGCTGTGACTTCTGTCAGGGTCATGTAACGGGTACTGCGTGTTTGGGGTGTCTCTCCACCCGTTTGTGAACTCAGAGACAAAGTCAAGTTATAGCAGCAGCTTTGGCCTCCGTGAGGGTCATATGACGGGTACTGCAGGTTAAGGGTGGCTGCATCGCGGAGTTTGTTACCTCCATTAGGGTCATGTGACGAGTCATGTGTGTTAGGGGTGGATATCCACCCCTTTGTGAACTGAGATGTCATCGTGTGGGCTGTGAACCTCCTATCAGGGTAATGTGTTTTAGGGATGGCTATCCACCCCGTTTGTGAACTCAGAGACTAAGATATACGGGTGCAGTGGCGTCCATCACGGTCATGTTACGGGCCATGTGTGTTACGGGTGGCTATCTACCCTTTTATGAACTCAGAGACCAAGTTTTCATGGGGGCTGTTACCTACATCACGGTCATGTGAATGACCATGCGTTTTATGGGTGGCTGTCCACCCCTTTGTGACCTCAGAGACCAAGTAATCATTAGGGTCAAGTGGCGGGTACTGCGACGGGTCATCTGTGTCAAGGGTGGCTATCCACCCTTTTGTGAACTGACACACCAAGTTGTAGCGTGGGATGTGATCTCCATGAGGGTCACGTTACGGGTACTGTGTTACAGGGGTGGTTGCACACCCCTTTGTTAACTCAAGAGACCAGGAGCAACAGGGGCTTTGACGGGTCAGGTGACGGGTACTGTGTGATAGGGGTGGCTATCCACCCCTTTTGCGAACTCATAGACAAAGTTATAGCAGTGGCCGTGACATCCATCGGGGTCATGAGATGGGTACTGTGACAGGTCAAGAATTTTAGGGATGGGTATCCACCCTTTTATGAACCCGGAGACCGAGTTATAATGGGGGCTGTGGCCTCCACGTGGGTCATGTGACGGGTCACGGGTGGCAGTCCACACCAGTTTATAGCCAGGGATGTGGCCACCACCGGAGGATCCACCCTTTTGTGAACACAGAGGCCAAGTTCACGGAAGGAGGGGTCACATGAGGTTTGAGAGGTTATCCACCCCACTTTCCACCCCCAACCCCCTTCTGTGGCCCGACAGACCAGCAATCAACAACGCAGGCTTTGGTCAGCTGGAGGAGTTCGGTCTTAGAGTTCAGCGTTCAACACGATTGTCTGTGTGATCCGTATGACAAGCTGTCAGTTACCTGCCGTGAATGGTTAATTAAGATCTTGTGTAACGGTCCGTCCACCGCTCTGAGGGAACACAGGAAACACGTCATGGACCCGTCTGACGTCACCACTGCACTGACTCACGTATGTTGGAGGCATGTCTGCCAAGTACGGGTGACAGTAATCTTGTTGCTGCTGTGGTCACTGTACAGGCTTGTCCATGTTACATTGCCACGTGATGACCAAAGTGGTACAATGTTACATCGTCACGTGATGACCGAACTTGTGCAAGGCTCAGCAGCTACGTTCAGCAATGTCCGGTGACAGAACGCTCGGTAGTAATCATCTTGTGTAAACAGAGAGTTGGTTACAGCGGTTGGCGTGTCCTGACCCGTTAAATGTTGTTGTAGTCACCTGGTTCCCATATATAGGAAACACCAGACTTGACTGGTTCCTGAAAGCTTCACGGGGAGTATTCTTCCACGACAACAACTCCTCCAGTGAACTTGGTTCTGGGCCGTCCTCATCTGAGCCCATCCCAGATCTATCCAGCTGCCTCCATTCCGTGAACACCACATCCCTAACATCCCTGGTTTGACTGCAGTTCCACAGTGGGCGTGGTGGTGGTGAGCATGCTATCCGTTGCCTGGAGAACAGTGGAGACCCAGTCACTGAAAAAGGGAATGCGAGCAATGAGTGGTGGATTGTCGGAGTCAAAATGTGTTCCTTTCATTTTCAGTTTGGTCTTGAAAATCGTAAATGTGCATGACACTTTTAGTTTTACTGTGAACGTTTGTAAGGCGCCTAAAATGAAGACAACATGAAAAACAGAACTGTGATTCAGGCTCATGCACCAAAAGTATTATAGAGAAATTTAGACATTCTTTGCTTTTTATCGATGAGTACACGGGGAAAAAAGTGTATTGTCTCCCTGAAAAGACACGTTGCCTCATGTAGAATTAATATTGAATACCTGCTTTAAAACCCAATGTTCCATGTCTTTAAAGTATTTTTCACATCAAATGTCAAAACCAGTCAGAATTTATCACATTCTTGTCAACATATCAACGTGTGCTCTTCTATGAACATTTTTAATGTCGGCCAGTATTATATCGATTTACGATGGCATTAAAAATATAACTTTTGAAGCTGTTAATCTCTCAGCAACAGGGCATCTAATAGAAAACGTGTTGTTCTGTCAGACCCCGCTCAAATACAATCTGTGTATTCATTTGCTTCAAAGCAATTTGTTTTCACTGAATACACTTGTATATAGTGTACCCACTGGGAGATCCCAGCGTGCAGTTGGTTCTTCGTCTGCCAGGGGCTGAGCCGTCACTGGGTAGGTGGTTTTTCGTCAGTCACTGGGTAGGTGGGCTTTTCATCAGTCACAGGGTTTTTCATCGATCTGTGACTGATAAGGGTTCTTCACTCGATGTGTTTGTCCCTGCAGTACAGTGCAGAGCCAAGGTAAGGTAGGAAAAGGAAGGGTTCAGAGCTAAGCAGTCACCATGTCGGGTAGTTGCTCGTGTGTGTGGCGGGGTAGTGGCACCGTAAGACCAACACTACATTCATTGGGACCATTGGCAGCCAGGCGGCAGGCGGCAGTCGTCCCTGTGTGTGTGTGTGTGTGTGTGTGTGTGTGTGTGTGTGTGACGTCATGCTGCCATCTGCCCGACTGTGTGTAGGAGTCCACTTTCACGGTGTTAGCGTTATCATGACAACCACGTGATGACCATGGCTGTAGTAATTTCTTTGGAGTCTGGTGTAAAGACCGGAGGACTGTGCTCATCCTGCAAGGAACCCGCAGACCTCGCTGTAGTGACGTCACGGTGCCCTCTCTGTTTACACTGAGGAGTCCATGTCAAGCAGCTATTACCATGGAGACCAGTCATGAGCCGAGTCCCCGCTGTTAGAATACCTGTGTGTACACCTGGTCAGTGCATGTCATAGTGGAAACTAGCAGTTCCGTTTCTGGTTATGGCCACAGGCACTGGTCAATGACCTTTCAAGACACGTTGCAGATGAGGTGCCTGCGCCACACTGAGAACATGAAGATCAGTCTTGGAGATTAAGTCATAACCACAACAGCCCTCACTGCTGGGTCGTAATAAACGATCACTTTAGGTTCTTGTAATTCAAGGCGGGTGTTCACTTTAACGTTTATCCACATTGTGTGATTTTAAGACGAAAAAAACAAATTAACCCAGATCCACAGATCAAGGTATGGTGACGGTCATGATCACTATTGTAGGATTGTGTGGTGAGGAGGGGGTGTGATCATCCACCATGGACTGTATGACACATCATCACACCATCTGTACTCATTTCCGGTTATATGGCTGTACTGAAGGTGCAGTGACTGTATAGGTGTACTTGACTTGGTGAACCCAAAGACATATCTGTACATTGACACGAGACTTGGTGAGCCCAAAGACAAACCTGTGCATTGATATGTGACTTGGTGAACCCGAAGAAAAACTTGTACATTGCTCAAGAAAACGTCCTTGGTGACACTTTTTCATGGAAACAGTTATTTTTTGCCTTTCATATCTCACTACCCTGGGACGTTATTTCGCATAACAGTTTGTCTTGTCCCTACTCCGTTAATCAATGTGATCAAATTAGAGCGACGTTTGCCATTACAAAGCGAGGTGTGGTTGGATAATGAAGCCTGCTTTGTCGGCACCGGAACAGGACTGCTCAAACTGGTGCCAAAGTGACGTTTTGAGAACACGCGATGAACTAGTCACTTTTTCAAAACGCCCAGCTCAGAAAGTGTCAGTGTGTATTGCAGGTCATCACTGTAGTTGCTCACACAGACGTTGTCATTCAATGGAGGTTGGAGAGACAGTGCAGAGATGTTGATTATTTTTCGACACTGTTTTCATTGCAGCAGGGTTCTGCTGCCTGGTGTGTTCTCAAGTTAGCTGTGAGAATATTGACTTATGTGTACACACCACAGAAACTCTGTCTTCTTGACGTTTTGATAGATGGATAGATAGATAAATGAATGGATAGACGTATAGACAGACAGACAGACATAGACAGACAGAAAATAGACAGACAGACAGACAGATTGACTGATCAATTGATTGATTGATTGACATACAGTTAAGTATGTACATAGGTAGGTATGTAGGTAGGTAGGGAGGTAGGTAGGTAGATAGATGGATGGGTGGGTGGACGGACAGATAGACAAATAAGCAGACAGATAGTTTGACTGATGAACAGAATGTTGCTCGCTCGCTTGCTTGCTTGCTTGCTTGACTGATTGACAGACAGACAGACAGACAGACAGAGGTATGAATATCAGAACTTGGAAGAAAATAAGATGAAGGGGCGTGTTGCAAATAATATCACAAATGGTCGTCCAGATACTGGCGCTTAACAACACAGCTTTCGTTGCATTGCAGTTTAGCTGTGCACCACCACTGTCACGGGTTGTGTGCTGCACGTGCAATGTGGAGGAACCCAGTGCCTTGCTCCTCTGCACGACCGGATGATTGTCTGGCTGCTTTCAGCCGTGATAGGACCTCACTGTCGGCTAGACGACAGGGACTATCCAATCAATTGACAAATATATTTGCCCAGACCGTAGTGATTTCGTTCGCGTCCCAGAATCAGGAAAGGTGTTGTTTTTTAAATGCCATGGTAGATTCATTTCATACCTTAAACGACAGACTGACATGGAAGAAGAAAGGGGCAGATCATTCGTTGAAAGAAAAGCTCATCAGGTTTGCTGCTGGTTGGCAACTGAAAAAAAGAAAGAAAAGCATTCCCGTGTACACATTTTGACAGGCACACACACGGAGAGACACACATACAGGCAGACAGGCGAGACGAGACAGGTGGAGACAAAGCAGACTCCGTGACAGAAAGACAGGAACGATCCAACACTGATTCCTTCCACATGGGGCGTCTTGTCAGCAGTCGTCATGGCGACAGTACAAGTTGCCCTTCGCTAGACCTGTTGCTCCGGAAGTGTTTCCTCTGATGACATCCACCACACACACCAACACCCACTTTCACCATCCACATCCACGCCCACTATCTACACCTACCACCTACACACAGCACTCACTCATCACTTGCGCCCACATCCACCCCCACCACCCACTCCACTATGTGATTCTATCTCAGGAATAGAGGACGCGTGAAACTGTGTGTTGTGCTGTTGTTTGATGTATGAAGGTGGGTAGGAATACATCGCGAAACTGTGTGTATTACTCTCGTATGGGAGTGAAGGGGTGGGTGGGTGTGTGGTAGGAGTACATCGTGAAACTGTGTGTTACACTGGTGTAGGTGTGAAGGGTTCTGGGGTGGTAGTAGTACATCGTAAAACTCTGTTACTCTGTTGTTAAGTGTGGAAAGGGCAGGGGGTGGGGGTACATCGTGAAACTGTGTGTTTCACTGTTGCAGAGTGTGGAAAGAGGGGTTAGGAAAACAACGTGGAATTACCTGAAGTACATACACCTGCAGCTGACCAGTAACCAATAGATGTTGACAATATTGTGTTTGTTGTTGCATGTCCTCAATAACAAAATGTATCGGTTTCGCCATGTCTGTCTCCTGACTGTTTGTTTGTTTGTCTGTCTGTTTGTCTGTCTGACTGTCTGTCTCGGTCGGTCTATCCAGCATGTAAGTGTAAGAATGATGAATCACTCAATCCCTTTTGTGTTCGAGCAACCATGCATGTTTCAAGGTGATGCATCGACAGCATTTTTGTCTCACCCAGTCCAGATAATGGTGTGTTCCTCCCCCGCCCCATCCCCTCCTCATCCGTCCCCCTCCTGCCCTCCATCCCCACACCGGCCCTTGACACGGGCAGAGTGGTCAAGTCATGAAAGAGTTTGAGTTCGAGTGCCTTGTCTGACACGGAAAAAAAACAACATTCATGCCCAAGTTCCCTGACAGATAAAACAAATGCAGCACCGACTATTCCAACACACTGAGGACCGCCTTCTGAGTGTGAATCCAAACATTTGGAAGGGATCTGTCGTTTAAATTCAAGAATGCCTGCTAACGACACGTACTGAGCGGTCATTACAGCGCTGGTACCGAGCATGTTAGCAGTCATCTTAGTGTTAAGGCGGGACACTAATCCGGAATAAGTGCTTCACGTCTCTCGGCGCCCGGCTCGTTGTCAGGTTGTGGGCTGGATTCCCGGTGCAGGGGCAAACTACACTAGCTTGAAATGATCCCCACCCTGGGAAAAAATTTGGTCTAGTTAAAGTCAGCACAGGCTAACAAAGTTGATATCCCCCATGTTGCTACCGTTATGAGGAGGAGGGGGAGTGGTCAGTACAGTCCAGCTCAGAGCGACCTCGTTTCTTTTGTCAACAGTTTACTTAATTAAACTCGTAGAAAGTGGGTAGTTTCCAGCTAGGGGAGGTCGATCTTGACTAGCCACAAATGAGCCCGGGGAGGCTAGGACGGGTAGGGAGGGGGGTCATTCGAGACTCGCCCAGAAAAGCCCCGGGGTAAACCTCAGCATGGTAAGGGGTTAGCTTCAGGCTGTTACACCGAGCATAAAAATGGATGTTCTCGCTGTCCATGTTCATGTGTAAATTAGTATTGATATTAGTGTAGAAATGGATAAACCCCCCACCCCACTCCGCAACCCTTCACAACTCCCTCTCCAGACTCCCACACTCCTCCTTACCCCATTTTCCCGAGATGGTTTATCCTCCAGCCATTATACAGCCCTGTGTGCTGATGTTCAAGCTGATTGTTCCCTTGTCTGACCTGTTCCTATGGGATGAGTCTGTCAGTGTGTGTGTGTGTGTGTGTGTGTGTGTGTGTGTGTGTGTGTGTGTGTGTGTGTGTGTTCTGAATCTGTAAGTTTGAGTGTTGTTTGGTTTGGTTGTTTTGTTTGCCTTATTTCTTTTCTATCAATATACATTCCCCGTCTTTGGTGTAAAGAGATAAAGCATGGAAAGTTGCAGAAAGTAAAGAAAGACGGAGAGAGAGGAAAAAAATTAATGCTAAAATTAGAATGTATTTTTCATTCCTTTTGCACACATTCCACATCTCTAGCTCAGAGAGAGAGAGAGAGAGAGGAAGAAGAAGAAGGGATGACAGCAAACGAGTTAAAACTAGAATGTCACTCACAATGAATTGGCGCAGTGTTAGCTTTCAGTTCAAATGATATCAGCTGCACTGATTTCAATGATAATCAATTTCAGAACCGAACCGAATAAAGAAGTACAAGATGTCTTAACAGAAAAATAAATAAAAGTGTTCTCGCCTCATTAAATCCGGTGGTAAGAATCATCTAGTCGACACTGAAATCCACGAGCTCATCGAAGTCATAGCATTTTCTGTCCGCTATGATTCAAGATGATCCAGCTGCGTGTAAGGAAATGCAATGGTAAGTGTAATCGATGATGATTTTTATTCTGACACTTGATCTGTTGTAAACAGAGGACTTCCCCTGGCTACACTGAGTTCAATGGCATTTCGACTGTGGTGTATAAAACGCCAAGTTTTAAGTGAATTTAGTTCAGTTCTAAATGTTCAGCTATACCTAATTCTTTCGATTTCTACATATATCACTGAATGCGAAGACAACATGTTTCAGCTGCCTTGAATTGAGTTGAATTCAAAGATTGCTGTAGCTGTGCTGATGTCCAGGACCACTCGTACCTGCACAGAATTGAAATGTCGATTCTTGGTGCGTTGAACATGAATCAAAAAATTCCTCAGTTGTAGCTTGTGAATTCATCAAAACACCTCATGAAGGCTGCGCTGTATCACGACCGTTCAGTTTTTGTTTTGTTGTTGTTGTTTTACTCAGTGCCCCATCATCAGCACTGTCTCAGTGGCATTACCCCCACGTCGCTCATCCCAAGTCCCCCACACCCGGTTCGTCTGTCACAGTCCCAGCGTCGGCAGTCCAGCAGGGAACTATCGATGTTAAGTCGCGAGGAGGCCACACACCCGAGGAGACCATGCCCTGCTGCTGAGTTACTTAATTCGGTGGTGTTCAGTGGTGCCTGTTCCGACTGACGATCGTTCAGTTTGTTTCGTTGTGACCCGGGGGATGACAATGCTGACTGTAGGCCTATACTGCCTTCAAGTCAATAACGTACGTGTGTTCCGAAGCGGGTGCTCTCCCGCACCCCACGCGGTTCTTCCCCCTCTCCCCGTGGAGATCCCGGGGGTCAGTCTTTCAGAATAGATAGCATCACCGCCTTCTTGAAATTCTGTGCCAAAAATTTCCTCTTTTCTATCACTTTCTTTGTTTTTGCCTTTTTTTCTCTCTCTCTCTCTCTCCAGTCCATTCCCCTTTCTTTTTTCAAGCAAGCCTTGACTTTTTTTTCTCTCTTTTCCGCAGTCTGTGATGTACTATCAGTGTGCTGTTTTGCTCTGGCGATTAGGTAGTGTGATGTAAACACTGGGATGGGCACTTGCTGCCCATTCTACTGTGATGTTTGCCTACATATGGCCTTTTTATGTATTTTTTGGTTTGGTTTTGAAGTATTGTTTTCTCCTTTTTTACGACTTTGTAATCTAGGGATGATAAGCGGAATGGCTGGCGTCCTCAGCATGGCCTAGTCTTATCTGCCGTAAGGAGCTAAATTGTTAGGATACTGTGTCATGAACTGTTTTGTGGGTTTATCTTAATGGGGTTGTTTTTTGTAGATGTGACAGTTTTGTCTTAACGCGGTTGAGTATTTGTATGGTTTGACAGTCCTGATATGACCCTATGCGGTCGGCTGGACTATAAGCAACAAGAATAAGACCACACACCCCCTTCCCCCAACCACCACACCACTTTCCCCTACCTGTTTCCTGTACTGATGTGTATATGTGTTGACTGGGAAAGATTTATGATTCCATGCAGTGTTTGTTGGTGAACTGCAGAGTCAAGTGGCCGGAATGATGGTAGGAAGATCGACTCGAGGCGCCAGCCTCAGTTTCTTCCTTAAAAAAAAACCCAGACTTGAAAATCGGATCGAGATGTTGATGAACGCACATGTTGCAGAACTACTGTGTGTTGGTAATGCCGTGCTCACTGATTTTTAAACAATAAATAAATCAAGTTTTTAAAATGGAGAAAAAGAAGCCGGGAACGAGCGATGATGTCACTTCGGGCCGCTTCACTTTTGTTCTTCTTCGTTGTTGAGGGCCAACAATCATATAAACTGATTATTCTGGCACCTGAAACTGTATGTGGGGGTGGGGGTGGGAGGGGGGTGTGGTGTGGTGGGGGGGGGGGGGGGTGGAAGGGGGGGTAGCTACTACTATTTTTTAGTTGGTGTTGATTCGACGATCCGACTTGCTCGAACATATCGTGCTCCAGATCGATTTATAAGTGTAGTATGGAAAATCAAAGAAAAATAGGTAGCACGCTGACAAGCTTGATCTTGAGGCAAGACGTCTATACAATAAACGTAGCTTTGTAAATGGCTTCGACCAGTACGATTCAATTGAGAGTGATTGTGTGCATGTGTGTGTGCGTGCGTGCGTGTGTGTGTTCGTATGTTTCTTCTTCGATTTTACACCCGTTTACTTAGACGGAAAAAAGTACGCGCACACGCACGTTCTGTTAGTGTGCCGTCAGTGTGTGTGCTTGTATGCATTGATCTAAACAAATTAGATAAGTGGATTGTGAGTCAGTGTGTGCGTGTGTTTCTGAGTGGTGTGTCAATGTGTCGTGTGTGTGTGTGTGTGTGTGTGTGTGTGTGTGTGTGTGTGTGTGTGTGAATTTTGATTCAGTGTGTGCCGTGTGTGTGTGTGTGTGAATGTGTGCCACCCTGTGTGTGTGTGTGAGTGAGTGTGTGTTGTGTTCGAGAGAGAGGGAGAGAGTGTGTGTGTGTATGTGTGCATGTTTGTGTGACTTGTGAGTGTGTTGAGTGGGAAGATTGGTTTCAAGCTATATGAGCCAACTGCTCAAGCACACATACACACACCCACCCACACTGTCACAGCACAAAACAAACACACATACTGACACTGCACACACACACACACACACACACACACACACACACACAGTACAGGGCAAATTTCACATATTTTACCTCAGTATCTGCTGTTTCTGCAATATTGAATCCACAATCAGCAAGAAAAGATCCTCAAGCAGAAGTTTATTTTAAAATCCACTTTCCTCTGTCATGTGCTTACATGACACTTGTTTGTTCACCCTCCCCAGTCTTTTGAAATGAATTACGTAAAAATACATTTAGTATTATCCCTTCATATCACTGTATGATTGTGTCTGTAATGAGCCGGAATCTGTCATGTCTCCCGCATGAAGATTAGATGGTCTTTTCATGAAAATTTCAAAGCAATCAGTTATTACTGCCGCTTTTTACCCAAAGGATTCCATAAATTGATGCGGCATACGTGATTGTAGACAGTCTCACTATGGTCATGATCAGCATCTGGCGACACAAGGTGCCTCTTCCCTTGTGGCAGAGAAGGCAGTAAAAACTGTAATACTGTCAGGAAAACCGCAAAACTGGGATATCATGAGTAAAATTTTAACTTTTCAATATTTCCACTCTTTTATTCACTCTTTTGTGTCAGGCGTTTTCTGTTATTTTCACTCTGCTGTGCCCAAGGTGAAGAGATTGGGCCCAGTAGGGTGAGACCTCAGCATATCACAGGCAGGCCTACTTGATAACATTAACCTTTCATGGTGACCTTAGCAGTTAATCTCTTTCACTCTCTCTCACACACACATCAACACGTGCGTACACACACATACACACAATCACACACACTCTGAATCACACTTTCTCTTTCAATCTCCCCCCCACCCCTTCCACACACACCTTTTGAGCTCAGTTCAAATTGTTCATGTAGAAATGTATGTTTGATTCCATGAATATATAAATATGCGTGTCACTGTGTATTGCTGTGTGTGTTACTGTGTTTGATTGTGTGTGGGTGAGAGAGAGAGAGAGAGAGAGAGAGAGAGAGAGTGTTTGGACAAATAAGTCGATCAGTGTATGTGTGTGTGTGTGCAAGTGTCACTCTGTGTGTGTGTGTGTGTGTGTGTGTGTGTGTGCGCGCGCGCACACACACACACACACACATCCAGTTTGATGTTCACCTTATATACTGATCAGAAGACACATGTCTTATTTCAGTTTTTTCTTTGAAACAGCTACTAAGCAGTGTGCTCTAAATTTTCTAATTGAGCAAGATCTACAATGACACTGAAAAGAAACAACCTAGGCCCACGTTAATTCTCTCTCCTTTGTTCATCAGAAGGGAACTTGGGTCGAGACAAACGGATCAGGATCTGTACGTCGCAAAGGCCAATATGGCCATCGCCACAACGGGAACTTGGGAGAGCGCATGCAAAAACAAAACAAAAAAACAACAACAAAAAACAACCAACAAACAAACAAACAAAACAAAACAAAACAAAAAACAAAAAAACAAAGAGAAAGAGAGAGAGAGAGAGATTGATAGAGGAAACTAACAGTAACAGACACAGATCGAAACTGATGAAACTAACAGACACAGATAATAAAATCAGTTATTGTTGGATGACATTTTTTAAGGCAAATTCCTGTAGTCAAGCCATATATCTGAAGACCTCAGTGTTTGTTCAATTGTTCAAATCCCTGGTTAGACCCATTTTGGAATATGGACATTCGGTCTGGAACCTGCAGTCAAAAACATTGTGCAGAGAGGTGGAAGACGTCCAGCGACGGGCAACAAAACTGGTTGGTCATTTGAAGAACAAGCCTTATCATGAAACTGAAAGACTCGCTTTCCTTAAGCCACCTAGTCTAGAACATAGGAGGCAGCGGGGAGATATGATTGATTGCTATAAATACATACACGGAATCTACAAGACCACAAATCCCGATCTATCAGCTGCACTGAGTAAGTAGCGACAGAAGAGGTAACAGTTTAATGCTAAATAAATCACATTGTAGACTGAAAGTGAGCAGTTCCTTCTTTACTAAAGAAGTCGTTAATAAATGGAACGGTTTGCCAGACAGTGTTGTGACTGCCCCAACCATGTCAGCTTTTAACTTAATTTAAGTCTAGGTTAGACGCTCATACAGCCAACTCTCCACATATATATGATCCAGAATGCTATCATGAGGCCACGCATGCTGGTATACTGTATCTAACTGAACGACGAACAGGCCTTCACAGGCCTCAAACGTCTGATTCCAGTTCAAGTTCAGATAAACCATCAGATTGTGGGGCTTCATCTGAACACGGTTCATAATTCACAAGAAAAACTCGTGTAACAAAGCCAAAGCTTCAATACGTGTTGTGAAAACTAGCCAGTGGAGAGAACACTTAAGAATTCACTTTACTTCGTAGCTAACAACATTGTGTTATCTCCACAGAAATGTCTTGAACAAATACGCAAATGTTCACTGGTATTTCCAAACGTCGCTATGGTGCGCCGGATAGCTGCGATACATGCCTGCCTCCTTGTTCTGTGATTTTTTCAACCTGCTCCTAATGTATTTCAACTATGGAAAATCGTTAAAAATCAATACCCAGTGAGCCCCGATTCTGTATTGTGATTGTATCCTCAGCTTGTACAGCCGATAATGCAGCAAGTGGGTGGCATTGCTCAGTATCTTTGTGGAGACGATCGTAGTTTAGTACCGCGTCACGTAACTTTGTTTTCGTCAGTTGCGTCAAACAAAATGGCATCCCTTCCCACAATGCACCGCGCGTGACGTCATCTCTCAAGCCCCATTTTTAGATCAGTGGTCGTGCTTTGTTTGGCAGAAGACTGCGCAGTCAGCGGCGCAGTAATACGATGTGTTTTGTGTGTTAAGACAGTTTGTCAACTTTTCGTTCCCGCTATTTTCTGCTTGAAAATGAGAATTGATTGATCGGTGTATGAATACCACTCTACGTCTTTTCAGAAGTCGAGAGAGAGAGAGAGAGAGAGAGAGAGTGTGTGTGTGTGTGTATGTGTAGAAATGTCAGTTGTGTGTGTGTGTCACCGTGACCGTCTGTGTGTGCTGGGTGTGCAGTGTGTGTGTGTGTCACAGTGTGTGTGTGTGTCACAGTGTGTGTGTGTGTGTGTGTGTGTGTGTGTGTGTGTGTGTGTGTGAACGATAGTACAGTTTCAGTTTCAGTAGCTCAAGGAGGCGTCACTGCGTTCGGACAAATCCATATACGCTACACCACATCTGCCAAGCAGATGCCTGACCAGCAGCGTAACCCAACGCGCTTAGTCAGGCCTTGAGGGGGAAAAAAAAGGTGAATAAATGATAGATAAGCTTACACAAATAAATAAATAAATAATAACTATAATGTAGAAAAAAAAAAAAAAAAAAGCAAATGGATGTAAAACATTAAGACACACATTCACATATACACCCACACATGCATAACAGATATGCACCGAACACGCAGTTTCACAGATATGAAAGCACAGTCAAATACATATAAACGTACATGAGCTCCAACACACACACACACACACACACACACACACACACACCACACATTACCCTGCACCTCCTCTACCCCTCTCCTCCACACACTCATTTCTAGTCTACGTATCACAGCTTCCACGGCACACACACACACACACACACACACACACACACACACACACACACACAGATGAACACTTACTTGTACAAGCGCACACACATATGCCCATATCTCCACACACATATGTACAAAGATATATATATATATATATATATATATATATATATATATATATATATATATATATATATATATACGTTCCAATATCCTGTTGCTCCCACAGTGTAGGCATGCATACACTCACATACCTCATCCTCTACCCCACCTCCCTCCGCACCCCCACCTCCCCCTCACACACACACGCACGTGCACAGAACTCTATTGACACTTGTGTACACTTACACTCTCGCGCATGCACAAACGCACTCAAAAATACAGACCCACACATGCACACAAACACACACATACACACACGCACAGAGGCTGCCACTGATTGGCCGCAAGAGGGATGGGAAAAGATCTCTGATGCCAAGAACGTGGCGTATAGTGTGTTGCTCAGTCTATTGTATTTGGAAAAGCCCACAGAGACTCTGTTCCGTTTTGAAGAAATTTGCGCAATGTTGGTTTGGAAATGATGCCGATATTTGTTTGATTAGCAAAGCATCGTGCTCTGCCTTTCATGTTAGACTTACGGCCACTCCCTCTCTCTGCTTTTATTTCTTTGAGGCGATCGATGGTGTGATGGCCTTGTACCTGTTCTTTTTGATATTCTTTGACTTTTCTGAAGATTTCCGATTTTCCTAGATGTAGGCCGCTCGTTGGTGTTGCGTTACCAGCAAGTCTGTCAGCTCGCTCATTTCCCTTAACACCTGCATGTCCCGGGCAGTATGACCATGTGAGTTTTTTAATCTGAAAGTTGCGCATTGCCTTATGCCACTCTGGGCTTCCCATTCCGTTTTCAATTTTCTGTATGAGGTTCATTGAGTCGGTTAGAATCATGGCATGTTGGTTTCCGGGCGTATGGATGGACGATAGCCACTGGAGGGCATGTGTCACAGCTTCAACTTCCATCGTTAGGCTGGAGGTTGTGACTTTGTAGGCAGCATTCTCTTCCCTAACTGTTTTTCCATTTTGTTTCGCAGTGAATCCCCAACCGGATTGGTCTTTGGTGACTGAGCCATCTGTGTATATGATGATGTCCTCTTCTTTACTGTTTTCTTCTATGAGTAGTTTCACTTCCGCATCAGTTTTGCCCTCTGGCCATTCCCGACAATGTCTTCCTAGAGTGGGTGAAGTGGCTGTGTTGAATAGATGGTTGAGGTTTTCGGGGTTTTTCTCCCATTCTTTTGTTTCTTTCAGGTCTTGTAGTCGGCATACTAGCTGGATTGTGTCTTCTGCTTGCCCCATCCATGATCTTCCTCGTCCTAGGCGGCTGCCTTTTGGTTCTTTGACTGCGTCATGCAGTGGGTTTTGAGGGTTTTCTAATGCTTTGAAGTAGGTCTTGACCTGTTCTAACTTGTTTCTGGCCTGCACTGAAGGAAGGTCAAGCAGGTATCGCATGGTTTCTGTGGGCGTGTCTTTTGTTGTTCCAAGGATCAGCCTCATAGCTTCATTTTGGACTCTTTCTAATTTTAGGAGGTTGCTTTGAGACGGTGTTGTTAGCCCAAGTCCGTAGTCGATCACACTGAGGACGAGTGATTGGTATAGCAGGAAGAAGTGGCGTTGTTCAATACCTTTGGTTGCCATTGCTTTTAAGACTGAAAGGCCCTTTTTGCATTTGAGAACAGTATTTTCCGTATGTATTCTGAAGGTCAGCATCCTGTCGAAGTGTATTCCTAGGTAGCGTAGGCATTCAGTTTTCTCGATCTGAATCCCATCGAGTGACACAGAAGGTGGTGATTTGCTCGCGGTTCTGTTGTTGAGGGTGCACAGCAACGTTTGGGCTTTCGCTGGATTGATGGAAGATTCTGTGTCTTTGCACCATTGAGCAATATTGTTTAGTTGTTTCTGGACGGCTTTAGTTCTTTCCTGAGCATCTTTCGAAGTTTTGAAGACCAGGCCATCATCCGCAAGAGTAAGCACCCGAGCTATTCCATTGTTGTTTAAGTCTGCAAGGCCCTTCGTGTAGACATTGTAGAGGACAGGAGAAAGCGGAGACCCTTGTGGCAGTCCCATGGATAGTTTAGAAGGTGCAGACATCCAATCTCCGAGGCGTAGGACGACGGTTCTTTCCTGAAGCGCTGCTGTTATCCATCTTGTCAGTGTCAAACTTACTCCATACCTTAGTAGCAGCTCCATGAGGTGCGCAAACTGGACCTTATTGTAGGCATCTTCAAGATCGATTGCTACTGCTAGTGTTTCTTCTTTTCTTTGAAATCCTTCATACACCTCATATGCAAAAGCAGCTGCGTTTTCCCATGTGGACTTGCTTGTTCTGTAACCACCTTGATTTGAAGGGAGAATGTGCCTGTGTTCAAGATCCCTTGCAAGTTTCCTGGCTATCATGCGTCCATGAGCTTTCCGGCAATGTTTTGCATGGTTAGGATCCGGTAGCCACTTACCTGATGATGGTCCTTTCCTGGTTTTGGTATGGGTTTTAAGAAGCTGTGTGTCCAGTCCTCCGGGACATGTCCATTGTGGAAACTGTTTTGATATAGATTGAAAAGGTTGCTTCTGTCTTCTTCCGATAGTTCCTTGATGTCCGAGTAGCGAACTTTGTCTGGGCCAGGAGCTGATTCTTTCTTGCATTTAGCTATTGCTTCGTTTAGATCATCTATTGTCAAGTCATCATCAGGTCCAGTCTGCATAAGGGTTTGGTTTAACTCCTCAACATATTTCTTTTTCTCATCTAAGTTTCTTTGATCGCTCTGTTGTATGAAACGTTTGAGCAGGGCGGATCCTTTTTCTTCGTTTGTCTTAAGCTTGGTTCCGTCAGTGTCTACCATGTC
>NC_134882.1:35395368-35560368 GCF_041734735.1 Babylonia areolata
TTCAAAGTGACAGAAAATTAGTTTTCCTTCAGTACCCTTTCGTTTTGTATGCACAACAAACGGAAAGTAAGAGAAAGCGGTAAAAAGACTTCCAGCCTCGTTCTGAAAACCAGGGAAACATAAACCGGTCAACTCGTGGCATTTTGCAGTGTGATCCATGAACGTTGACAAGGCACCAACGTGAACGGTCGCGAGTTTTTAGATAGTTGAGTGAAAGAAAGTCAAGAATTGGAGGAGAGAACGTACGCAATTATCTCGGTATCGGCGGAAGGTGATTAGTAAGTATTTTAGTAGTAGTTGTAGTATCGGGACTGGCATTTGACTGCCAAGGCCTCACGGCCTTTTTTTTAATTTTATGTCCTCTTCAATATCGGTCTCCTTTTATTTGTGGGATACATATATGTTTTCTTTAACAAGTACTGTAAATCACTCGTCAAAGTCAATAAATTTTTCTTTTAAATTGATGTTCATGTCAAGGAGATTTTTGAACACATTAGTAAGCAATCGACACAAATAATGAACCAAACACGTGTGCAATCTCGACACTTTGTCTCTTAAGTCCCTGCGTTTGTTGACCCCAGAGGCGTTGGAAGCATTCTTACACACGAGGAAAAAGACAGTGAAGGGTTCATTTGATGAAAGTGTCGCCAGGTATGGTATTTTTTGTGCGTTTTGTGGTCAGTGATGAACGTGAAGAATGATTGATTTGCGTTCGATCACACAACACCCCACTTTTCATTGTCTCATCAGTCAACTTGATACAACTTGTTAAAAAAAAAATTGCTTGAGATTTTTGTGTCCAAATATCTAAATCACTAGTGTTTCTTTTCATAGTTTAACATTCATAAATTATTTATTTGATATTTGGCATCAGCTGCAACGCAGTCTGGTGGAACAGAAAAAACAAGACTATATTACCCCCAAGGCAGCACTGGGTGAAACATAGACTAGATAGAGCATTACTGTTTGTGTTCAATTTTCGAATCACTAACATTTCGTTTCATAGTATCTTTTATTATTGTGATGTTGTTTGTTTGATGACAGCTGGTATGTGATGAGCACACCAGTACATGTGGTATATGTATACATTAGACTTTCATGAGTGTGATGGACTGAGGAAACGTCACATTTACCATCATCTTTTGCCCCCAAACAGCAAATGATCAACTGAAGCAGTAATAGATTCTGACACTTTGGTGGTGTATGAGTATACATTATATGCATGCACACACTTGCATGCTTGCATTTGTGTCTTAGACCACTGAGATTATGGTGAAGAAGTCAGACAAAAATATGATGTGATCTATATTGTATAGTTTGTGCTTGATAATGTTGTTATGCCATGTTTGAAGGTTTTCTTTTTTCCATACATGTATGTAGGTGTGCAAGAATGCAACTGATGATGTGATCAGTTTCATGATTTGTTACTTGTACTTGTTTTCATGGACTGATACTAACTGATAGTATCTTGAAAACAGGATTTAAAATGCTCAAAGTACTCCAGAATATTAGAAACTGTCAAACTAAAGAATAATGTTTTCAAAGGTCTGTGATTTTCTGTGTGTAGTACTGGATTGTGCATTCATCTTCTTTTTTTCTGTCAGTAGATCCTTGAATTTTTGTTTCTATTGGTGTCATGTCATTGTTTATGTACACTCTTTCCTTTGGGTCCCTGATTCCCTGATTTGTCATTGTCGCTTTTTTTCATGATTTCTCTTTTTCTACTTTATGTGGCCACAGTCACTTTCAACAGTCTAGGTCTGTACCACCCTTGTTTTCCCAACCTGACTGGGTTTGTCAGTTCTCTTTTGTCCACTGTCACTTGGCATTTTGCCATTATATATTTTCATGATTTCATCCATGTCATCTTCTTTCCTTTCTTCTGCACCAGTCTTGTCACTTTCTTTTAGATTGACAATTGCAATGTTGTTTTTTCTCTTCTCTTTTTCGTCTCTTTCTATGAGGGCTTCTGTCAGTTTTCTATCCATAATTTCTTCTATTTTTTTCTCCTGTCCCCCCCCCCCCCCCCCCCCACCCCCTCCCTTAATTTCTTTCTCTATTGCTTCAAGTCTTTGGGAAAACATTGTCATCATTCTGTCTATTTTTGTTTCCAGTCTGGTTTGTCGTTCAACTCTGTCAACTGTACATGGCTCACAGACCCATTGGATTTGGAGGCTTTTATTTTCCATCAATTGTTTGAATAGGTCCGGTTTTACTTTGGCGCAAGTCTGATGGACCCACTGTTTGCAATTATAACACTCCACAGATGGAGTTGCCTCATCACTGTCCTCGCATGGATCGTCACAAATCAAGCATTGCCATGGAGTCAGTTGTGAGAGAGATGCTTTGGCCATCTTTTTTGTTTACATTTTCATGGTTTGCGGGACCAAAAACAGAAAGAGCAAGCTGGTGACTGAATCAGCATTAAAACAGAGTAAAATAACATCCAGTACAGTCGAAAACCACTGAAATCTAGTTACATCTGTGATCTACTTAATGTCTGCCTAGTAAAGTAGTATCATTTCATCTATGAACAAAAATTGCTGGTAAGAGAGGTCCCTGAATATAGGGCGTTAAAATATATTACAAATTTTGACTCATTTGTCTTACAGAGTCTATGTAATAACAAAAATTGCAAATATGATTTATCATTGAAGGCCTTGGAAAATATTGTGCATGTATTTGTATTTGTATTTCTTTTTATCACAACAGATTTCTCTGTGTGAAATTCGGGCTACTCTCCCCAGGGAAAGCGCGTCACTACACTACAGCGCCACACATTTTTTTGTATTTTTTCCTGCGTGCAGTTTTATTTGTTTTTCATATCACAGTGGATTTTTCTACAGAATTTTGTCAGGAACATTCCTTTTGTTGCCGTGGGTTCTTTTACGTGCGCTAAGTGCATGCTGCACACGGGACCTCGGTTTATTGTCTCATCCGAATGACTAGCGTCCAGACCACCACTCAAGGTCTAGTGGAGGGGGATAAAATATCGGCGGCTGTGCCGTGATTCGAACCAGCACGCTCAGATTCTCTCACTTCGTAGGCGGACGCGTTACCTCTGGGTCATCACCCCACACATATTACTAAATGGCTTATTAAAAAAAAAATATATATATATATATATTGATAGAATCTTTAAAGCTAATTATGGAAGAGAAAAGAGTATTTCCAATCTAACCGACTGTTACATCTCATCATAAATGCAGTTCAGGTGTAATACTAATAGTCTTGGTAGATGTCACAATATTCCACATGAACTGCATACTTTTTTTTGTTTTGACTAAAAATATGGATGTGATTGGATGCATTTCATTTTATTATAGAATGTCAGAAATTTGCAGGTCTTCATAATGAACTCATTCCAAAGAAATATTTGAAATCAGTTTTTGATTTTTGCAATTTGTTGAAAGCTGGGAGGAGAATGTGTTTGAAACTTGTAGGGAAATTCATCAAAATGGGAAAGATTACAAGATGATATGATCGCTGCTTATCTGTTATATCACCAATTTCATTGTTTAAGTTATAATTTATTTTGTTTGCATTTCAGTTTTTTTTTTGTTTTTTTTTTTTCTATAATACTGATGTTATTTTATATCCTCAATACCTCAACAGGGGTCCAGGGTCAGATATTGTTGATTCTTGAACTGCTTATTATTTCTTGTGTGTGTTGGGACTCGTGTGCTTTTCCTGAAATACTTAAGGTGAAAAAAAAAAAGTAAATTAATGAAAATGAATGGGCAGCTGTGCATGCTAAATTTTTTGTTGTTGTTGATAGGTGTGTCAGTCAGGAGTAAGCAAGAAAGGTATTTGGTCCAACTCCAAGTTGGTGCAAATGTTTTGGACTTTGTTGAAAAAGAAAAAGGACGTCTGGGATAATTTAAGTTGAAGTGTAGACAGAAGGAAGAGTAGTCTTTTGTTTTCAGTGCCAGGGACTGAGGGAGATTTGACATAATGAAATAAAGATATTTTGGTGGATGCTGTGACTTCTAAACTGTAAAGAAGCTTTTTTCTTCCTGATTTTGAGATGGGTTTTTTTAATTATGTGACTTTTTCCCCCTAAGACTTTCTTTCCTACGATGGTATGTGTGAGGTATGGTGATCAATACATGGCACATGTGTATGTCACATGTGCATGTGTATGTCAGTGTGTGTGTGTGTGTGTGAATCTGCATGTGTGTTTGTGTGTGTGTGTGTGAATTTTGGACTAGAATAAATGATTTCCAGATCAAATTGCTCTCTCTCTCTGTTTGAAAACATCAGTATTTAAAAAAAATTTTATTTATTAAGGTAATAATTCAGTATATATGTAAGCTAGCAAACAGATATAAAGAAGAAAAAGTTACTGTGTAAGCAATTGTACTGTACATGTCTTTTTTTTTTTGGTCTTTTTTGTCTTTTTTGTTGTTGATAAAATGGATTGGTTGTTACAAATAACAAGCCCAGTGCCCTCATGAGTCAGTATATATATATATATATATATATAGAGAGAGAGAGAGAGAGAGAGAGACACTATTTCCACCCAGCAGTGTCCAGAACAGCCAAACTGTAAAGAAGCTCTTGTGTGCTTTTCATTACAGCAAACTGAAAAGGTGAAATTCACATCCATGACGCTCTGCATGATGCGGGGTGGCTCTCATCCTCCAAGAAGGCTGCCAGACACCTCACGGGGACCCTCTCTGGACGAGCTGCCACCAGAAATATTGGAGATGATCATCAGCAATCTGGATGGTTGCAGTCTGGCCCGTGCCTCACAGGTCAACAGTCGATGGCGGAACGTCGTCAAGAAACTGAATAGGTTCAACATTTGGTATCACATTTGTGTGAAAGAGGTGGGCTTGGATGCCATGATTGCTCAGACAGGACTCACCTGGTTGGCTGCGAAAGGCAGTCAGGTCAGAGCGAAGCTGGAAGCCTGGAGGTGGTGGTTCTGGCAAGATTTGTATGTGGCCAATCTTCGTTGTTTGCAATTGAGCAGGGATGCATCGTGGCAAGTCCGTCGGCTGGAGTTAGAAGTCTCTTTTAGGTCTGTGGATGTGACCGCCCTAGCCAGCCATCAGTGTGGCCATTTACTAGGTAAGTGTCTGCTCTTCACTTTTTGTGTGGTAAGTGTTTGTCCTGCTGGGTGTTTCTGTGGTGTGTGGTAAGTGTTTGTCCTGCTGGGTGTTCCTGTGATGTGTTTCAGTGGTGTTCATTCTGGTGTGTGAGTGTCAGAGCTGAGTGTTTCAGTTTCTTCTGGTGTGTTTTCCTGTGCTAAGTGTTTGTTTTGGTGTGCATTCCAGTGTTAAGTACTGAGAGTGAATTCTGGTGTGTGTTCCTGTGATAGTGGCTGTTGAGCCATGAAGATCCTTGTTTCCTTACTGAAGTTGCTCTCACCTTCCTATGTTTTTACACTGTTTTAGGCATGAACCGTAGAGCAGATGTGTGGTGTGCAGCAAGTGTGTGTGGCATGTATGTGTCAAAGTGAAGCAGAGGATGATGATGAGAGATAAATGTGGCAGGTGCGTGTGGCATGTATGTGTCAAAGTGAAGCAGAGGATGATGATGAGAGATAAATGTGGCAGGTGCGTGTGGCATGTATGTGTTAAGTGAAGCAGAGGATGATGAGAGAGAAGTGTGGCAGGTGCGTGTGGCATGTATGTGTCGAAATGAAACAGAGGATGATGATGAGAGATAAGTCTGGCAGGTGTGTGTGGCATACACCGAAGTGAAGCAGCAGACAATGACAAAAGAGGTATATTTGTGCAGCTGGTGAAGGAATAGCCATGGCTGGGTTCCGAAATGGAAGAGTAAGGTGCTTCAACGTGCCTCCCGTTGACAGGTCCAACATCAGAAAGCTCGATGGTGCTTTCGATGTGTCTCCCGTCAACAGGCCCAACACCAGACAGTCCAATGGTGATTTCGTTCGACACATCAACAGCTGCTCCTCTGCTGCCTTTGTCACTTTGGGTCAGTGTTGTATTGTATTTTATTGTATTGTAATTTTTGCATTACATTTTGTCACAACAGGTCTGTGTGAAATATGTGCTGCTCTATCCACATGAAGTGTAGCTTCAGTGCACAGCCATCTCTCTTTTTTTTTTCTTTTTTTTTTTCTTTTCCTTCTTTTCTTTCCCCCACCCCCTGTGAGATTCAAACCTGTGTGATGATGATGATGATATGGATATTTATACAGCGCCTATCCTTGGTTGGAAACCGGTCTTTAAGTGCTTTACAAACACAATTATTTGCAAAACAGGCTGCATACCTGGGTAGAGACATTTGACAGCTGCCATTAGGCGCTCATCATTTGTTTCCTGTGTCATTCAATCAGGTTTCAGTCACGCACACATAATATACAGACATGTTACGTTGTAACATGTTACGTGTATGACCATTTCGTTTATTTAGCCGTCCATGTAGGCAGCCATACTCATTTTCATGGGAGTGGGGGGGGGGGGGGGGTGTATGCTGGGTTTGTTCTTTTTTTCCCATAACACACCTAACGTTGATATGGATTACAGGATCTTTAATATGCGTATTTGATCTTCTGCATGCCTATACATACATAGGGGGTTCAGGCACTAGCAGGTCTGCACATTATGTTGACTTGGGAGATCAGAAAAATCTCCACCCTTTACCCAGCAGGCGTCGATACCAGATCTCCACCCTTTACCCAGCAGGCGCCGATACCAAGATTCGAACCAAGGACCCTCAGATTGAAAATCCAACCCTTTAACCACTCGGCTATTGCTCACACTTACAGTTTCTAGCGTCCCAGGTGGCTGCTTTACCGCTATGCCAACACTCCACTGGGTTTGGGGTACGCACAGTAACCTCTGACAAGTCTGTTTTTAACTGCAGTCTTCGGCCCTCTAGTTCATGACAGTTGTATAGCTGTGATAGAGTAACTGCCATGTATTGGTGAATAAGTGTGATATAATGTTTGTACCTGTGGTACAGCAACAGCTGTGTGTATCTGTGAAGAAATGTGATAAACTGATACAAATAATGTTTGTATTTGTGATACAGTAAATACTCTGGGTATCTACAGGTGAACGAATAAGTGTGATGCAATAATGTTTGTATCTGTGATACAGTAAGCACTTTGTATAGAGGTCTGTCAATGAATAAGGGTGATAGTCTGATACAATAACTACTGTCCCCAGTTACTGTCCTAAATATATAGTTTAGATTTTTCTCATATGTAATATGTATAATATATACATATATATATATGGTTTGGGAGCACCATGTTTTCAATGGCAAAAAGGGGGTTTAAAAATCATGTATTTGGGGTTTATGATAAAATGAAGCTTGAAAATCACTGTCAAAAAAAGGGTCTTAAACTAGTTAAAGGCTTAATTATTTTCCTGATAAGTTAGAATTAACATGAATCCAGTACTGAGACAATATTGTGAGAAAGTGTCCTTGTACTGAACGCTAAGACAAACGTGAGCCCCTAAGTTTTACCATTGTGAAAGTGTCCCAAGAATACTGAATGGTAAGACAAACATGAATCCCTAAGCTTTGCCATTGTGAAAGTATCACATCAATACTGAATGCTAAAACAAACATGAACCCCTAAGCTTTGCCATTGTGAAGGTGTCCCATGAATACTGAATGGTAAGACAAACATGAACCCCTAAGCTTTGCCATTATGAAAGTGTCCCATGAATACTGAATGGTAAGACAAACATAAACCCCAAAGCTTTGCCGACTTGAGAGGTCGCTGGGTTCACTCTGCTTTTTGATTGTGTGATAACATGCATTCATGCCATTGGACGGTTGTTACCTTGCAGCCGCTCATTGCCCCAATTGCTGCATTGAGGAGCACAAGGTGGAGATCGTGGCAGTGACTAGCTCCCCCATAGGGGACTTGATGGCCAGGGACATGGACACCTTCTGCAGCCACACACTGAAGCAGAACCATGGGCAGAGGATCCACTGCATCAGGTGACTAAACTGACACACTGCCGAGACACACCTGTGGGGCACAGGATAGCGGAGCATCGTTCAGCATCTTTTTTTCTTTGTGTGTGTGTGTGTGTGTTGGTTCGTTCAAATTAACACTCGTAGGTGGCATCTTTTTGTTTGTTTTTTTGTTGGTTGGTTCGAATTAACATGTGTTAACTCATTGGTAGCATCTTTTTGTTTGTTTTTTGTTGGTTGGTCCGAATTAACATGTGTTAACTCATTGGTACTCACATGGTAGCATCTATTTGTTTGTTTTTTGTTGTTGGTTGATTGAAATTAACACACTCTTAGGCAGGGATACGGTGCATCATTTTGTCTTTTTGTTTGTTTGTTTGTTGTGTCTTCAGGGCTTTGTTTTTTTTGGTGTGTTTTTTAAATTATTTCAAAGACACAGACAACAGTGCATCATATGATTTGATCGTTTTGTTGTTGTTTTTCTTTGGTGGTTGGTTTGAATTTTTCTTTATAAAACTTTTTTTTCCGGATCATTGTATGGTGTGCTATGTTGCCTTTTATTATTATTTATTTTATTTTAGAAGGAAGTGTTTTCTGTGTGAGTGTGAATGTTATGGGTGGGTGTGTATGTGTCGTCGTTGTTGTTGTTGTGTGTGTGTGTGTTCAGTGCCAGCCTGAAAGTTTACAGCATTGGAAAATGTTGCTGGAGGAATGTAAGGAATGAAGTTCAGTATTTTATGGTTTTATTCAAATTCTGGACATAAACCTCCAGCATGTTCCCAGGAGAGGCGGATGTGAGCATAAGGTTGAATTGGAAACAGCAAGAAAGCATAGATCATGGAGGATAGATGTTTGTGGCTTGATTACAAGAACACATACATTACTAATACATATGATCTCTGTGTAAATACAGACAGTGAAGAAGCTTGGTGATTGTGTATAAGACTATAAATGATGTTTACTTGTGTGGACATAGATCATGGAGGATAGATGTTTGTGGCTTGATTACAAGAACACATACATTACTAATACATATGATCTCTGTGTAAATACAGACAGTGAAGAAGATTGGTGATTGTGTATAAGACTATAAATGATGTTTACTTGTGTGGACATTGACAGTGGAGAAATTTGTTGTTTGTTTATGACTGTTGTTTAAATGTTTGGACATGGACATAGTGGAAAAAGTTGTTTGTTTATGATTGTTGTTTAAGTGTGTGGACACACAGTGGAGAAAGTTCTTTGTGACTGTTGTTTACATGTATGGACATAGACAGCGGAGAAAGTTGTTTGTTTATGACTGTTGTTTACGCGTGTGGACATAGACAGTGGAAAAGGTTGTTTATGACTGTTGCTTACGTGTGGACATAGACAGTGGAAAAGGTTGTTTGTTTATGACTGTTGTTTACAAGTGTGGACATAGACAATGGAAAAAGTTGTTTGTTTATGACAGTTGTTTAAATGTTTGGACATTGACAGTGGAAAAAGTTGTTTGTTTATGACTGTTGTTTAAATGTGTGGACACATAGTGGAGAAAGTTCTTTGTGCCTGTTGTTTACATGTGTGGACATAGACAGTGGAAAAAGTTGTTTGTTTATGACTGTTGTTTACGTGTGTGGACATAGACAGTGGAGAAAGTTGTTTATGACTGTTGTTTACATGTGTGGACATAGACAGTGGAAAAGGTTGTTTATGACTGTTGTTTAAATGTGTGGACATAGACAGTGGAAAAAGTTGTTTATGATTGTTGTTTAAATGTTTGGACATAGACAGTGGAAAAGGTTGTTTGTTTATGAATGTTGTTTAAATGTGTGGACACAGTGGAGAAAGTTCTTTGTGCCTGTTGTTTACATGTGTGGACATAGACAGTGGAGAAAGTTGTTTGTTTATGACTGTTGTTTACGTGTGTGGACATAGACAGTTGAGAAAGTTGTTTATGACTGTTGTTTACATGTGTGGACATAGACAGTGGAAAAGGTTGTTTATGAGTGTTGTTTAAATGTGTGGACATAGACAGTGGAAAAGGTTGTTTGTTTATGAATGTTGTTTAAATGTGTGGACACAGTGGAGAAAGTTCTTTGTGCCTGTTGTTTACATGTGTGGACATAGACAGTGGAGAAAGTTGTTTGTTTATGACTGTTGTTTACGTGTGTGGACATAGTGGAGAAAGTTGTTTATGACTGTTGTTTACATGTGTGGACATAGACAGTGGAAAAGGTTGTTTGTTTATGACTGTTGTTTAAATGTGTGGACATAGACAGTGGAAAAAGTTGTTTGTCTATGATTGTTGTTTAAATGTTTGAACATAGACAGTGGAAAAGGTTGTTTGTTTATGAATGTTGTTTAAATGTGTGGACACAGTGGAGAAAGTTCTTTGTGCCTGTTGTTTACATGTGTGGACATAGACAGTGGAGAAAGTTGTTTGTTTATGACTGTTGTTTACGTGTGTGGACATAGACAGTTGAGAAAGTTGTTTATGACTGTTGTTTACATGTGTGGACATAGACAGTGGAGAAAGTTGTTTGTTTATGACTGTTGTTTACGTGTGTGGACATAGTGGAGAAAGTTGTTTATGACTGTTGTTTACATGTGTGGACATAGACAGTGGAAAAGGTTGTTTGTTTATGACTGTTGTTTAAATGTGTGGACATAGACAGTGGAAAAAGTTGTTTGTCTATGATTGTTGTTTAAATGTTTGAACATAGACAGTGGAAAAGGTTGTTTGTTTATGAATGTTGTTTAAATGTTTGGACACAGTGGAGAAAGTTCTTTGTGCCTGTTGTTTACATGTGTGGACATAGACAGTGGAGAAAGTTGTTTGTTTATGACTGTTGTTTACGTGTGTGGACATAGACAGCGGAAAAAGTTTTTGTTTATGACTGTTGTTTACATGTGTGGACACACAATGGAGAAAGTTCTTTGTGACTCACTGTTGTTTACATGTGTGGACATAGACATTGGAGAGAGTTGTTTGTTTGTGACTGTTGTTTACATGTGTGGACCTGGACAAAGGAGCAAAATCTTGGTGTGTTTCAGTTCAGTGGGGCCATATTTTGCTGTCGCCGGCAGTCACAGTCTGTTGGAGGGTATAATTGTGTATCGACTGATAAAGGAACACAAACACAACAAAACTGATCGCCAGTATTTATGCAAGACAAACTGTCGGACATACAACTGCGGCTACTACGCGCAGCCTGTGCTGAAACTGATGAGTGGGGAGCACCGGGACATAGTGGCCGTGGCTCTTGCCTACAACCAGGTACCTTTACATATTTATTTATCTACCTTTAACTTCTACCTCACTGCCCACCCTTTGGCTTCTTTTGTTGAGTGTGGGTGTCAGTATGGGTGACAGTGAAGGGTGATAGTGTGGATGACAGTGAGGGGTGATAGTGTGGATGACAGTGAGGGGTGATAGTGTGGATGACAGTGAGGGTGATAGTGTGGGTGATAGTGTGGATGACAGTGAGGGTGATAGTGAGGGTGACAGTATGTGTAACAGTGTGGGTGATAGTGTTGATAACAGTGTGGATGACAGTGTGGGTGACAGTGAGGGTGGTAGTGTTGATAACAGTGTGGATGACAGTGAGGGTGATAGTGTGGATTACAGCGTGGGTGATAGTGTGGGTGACAGTATGGGTGATAGTGATAGTGTGGATGACAGTGTGGGTGACAGTATGGGTGATAGTGAGGGTGACAGTATGGGTGATAGTGAGGGTGACAGTATGGGTGATGGTGATAGTGTAGATGACAGTGAGGGTGATAGTGTGGATGACAGTGTGGGTGATAGTGAGGGTGACATTATGGGTGATAGTGAGGGTGACAGTGTGGATGACAGTGTGGGTGATAGTGTGGATTACAGTGTGGGTGATAGTGTGGATGATAGTGAGGGTGACATTATGGCTGATAGTGAGGGTGACAGTATGGGTGATAGTGAGGGTGACATTATGGGTGATAGTGAGGGTGACAGTGAGGGTGATAGTGTTGATGACAGTGAGGTTGATAGTGTGGGTGACAGTATGGGTGATAGTGTGGATTACAGTGTGGGTGATAGTGTGGATGACAGTGTGGGTGACAGTATGGGTGATAGTGAGGGTGACAGTATGGGTGATAGTGTTGATGACAGTGTGGGTGATAGTGAGGGTGACCGTGTGGGTGATAGTGAGGGTGATAGTGTTGATGACAGTGTGGGTGATAGTGAGGGTGATAGTGTTGATGATAGGGTGGGTGATAGTGTGGATGACAGTGAGGGTGATAGTGTTGATGACACTACAGTGTGGGTGATAGTGTGGATGACAGTGAGGGTGGATGACAGTGTGGGTGATAGTGTGGATGACAGTGAGGTGGATGACAGTGTGGGTGATAGTGTGGATGACAGTGAGGGTGATAGTGTGGATGACAGTGTGGGTGATAGTGTTGATGACACTACAGTGTGGGTGATAGTGTGGATGACAGTGAGGGTGATAGTGTGGGTGACAGTGAGGGTGATAGTGTGGATGACAGTGAGGGTGATAGTGTTGATGACACTACAGTGAGGGTGATAGTGTGGATGACAGTGAGGGTGATAGTATGGATGACAGTGAGGGTGATAGTGTGGATGACAGCGTGGGTGATAGTCTTGATGCCACTACAGTGTGGGTGATAGTGTGGATGACAGTGAGGGTGATAGTGTGGGTGACAGTGAGGGTGATAGTGTGGATGACAGCGTGGGTGATAGTCTTGATGCCACTACAGTGTGGGTGATAGTGTGGATGACAGTGAGGGTGATAGTGTGGGTGACAGTGAGGGTGATAGTGTGGGTGACAGTGAGGGTGATAGTGTTGATGACACTACAGTGTGGGTGATAGTGTGGATGACAGTGAGGGTGATAGTGTGGATGACACTACAGTGTGGGTGATAGTGTGGATGACACTACAGTGTGGGTGATAGTGTGGATGACAGTGAGGGTGATAGTGTGGGTGACAGCTATGAAGTAAATAAGGCTTAGCTTAAAACAAAATGCATTTCATCGAACACACACACACACACACACACACACACTGTCCTTCCCTTACAGACACGCGCACACACACACACACACACACTCACACTCACTCACTCACTCACTCACTCTCTCTGTCATCAAATATCAACTGCACTAAAAACAAAATTGCATAAGCATTAAGATATTTCTTATTTTCTAACATAGAATTCTGTTCGGACATACTAACATGCCTACACACCTACACACACGTACCAGAGCACTGTACCCTCACAAACACATGCACACTCATACGAACGCACGCACACACACACACACACACACACACACACACACACACACACACACACACACACATGCCCATTAAAAATAACCAGATAGAAAAAATGCCATTACATCTAAGACCAAAACTACATAAAATACACAATGCATTAAAACAGGACTACAAAAATACTAGTACAAAGACACTTGTTAACAGGCTTACCTTGGTTTAACCGTTCCGCCCATAACAAAAATGCTCATGGAAGAGGTAAGTTTTCAGATCTGACTTAAAGGAATGTAGATCAGAGGCATTTCTAAGAGATGAAGGTAGAGAGTTCCACACTTGGGGAATCTGAGCTCTGAAAGACCTATTTCCAGCACATTTCAGATTAGTCCTTGGAACTTTAAGCAGCTTTTCAGAATTGGATCTTAATGTTCTGTGCGGTTCATATGTTTCCAATACAGAGAAGAGATACAATAGAAGAGACTTGTCAAAATGTTTGAAGGCAAGTGTTGCTAACTTTTTGTGAATGCGGGACTTAATCGGAAGCCAGTGTAACCGATTCAGCAGAGGTGTAACATTATAAGATTTCTTTTTGGTGAGAACCAGTCGTGCAGCATTGTTCTGAATTTTCTGAAATCTGCTGATGGAGGAAGATGTTAAACCTGCAAGAATGGAATTGCAGTAATCCGGTCTTTACATCTGCTGTTCGTTTTGTCAGGTGTTAGCTGATGATCAGAATGGTGGTGTCATAGCATCTGTTATATGTCCTGTCAGGTGGTAGTGGGTGATCAGAATGGTGGTGTCATAGCATCTGTTATATGTCCTGTCAGGTGGTAGCGGGTGATCAGAATGGAGGTGTCTTAACATCTGTTGTGTGTCCTGTCAGGTGGTAGCGGGTGATCAGAATGGAGGTGTCTTAACATCTGTTGTGTGTCCTGTCAGGTGGTAGCGGGTGATCAGAATGGGTGATCAGAATGGTGGTGTCATAGCATCTGTTATATGTCCTGTCAGGTGGTAGTGGGTGATCAGAATGGTGGTGTCATAGCATCTGTTATATGTCCTGTCAGGTGGTAGTGGGTGATCAGAATGGTGGTGTCATAGCATCTGTTATATGTCCTGTCAGGTGGTAGCGGGTGATCAGAATGGAGGTGTCTTAACATCTGTTGTGTGTCCTGTCAGGTGGTAGCGGGTGATCAGAATGGAGGTGTCTTAACATCTGTTGTGTGTCTTGTCAGGTGGTAGTGGGTGATCAGAATGGAGGTGTCTTAACATCTGTTGTGTGTCCTGTCAGGTGGTAGCGGGTGATCAGAATGGAGGTGTCTTAACATCTGTTGTGTGTCCTGTCAGGTGGTAGCGGGTGATCAGAATGGAGGTGTCTTAACATCTGTTGTGTGTCCTGTCAGGTCGTAGCGGGTGATCAGAATGGAGGTGTCTTAACATCTGTTGTGTGTCCTGTCAGGTCGTAGCGGGTGATCAGAATGGAGGTGTCTTAACATCTGTTGTGTGTCCTGTCAGGTCGTAGCGGGTGATCAGAAGGGCCACCTGTTCTTGTGGCAATTCCCACCACTGTGTCGGGATGAGGAGGAGGAAGAGAAGAAACCACAGGTGGTTAACGCCCCAAGCAAGGTAAAGTGCTTGGAGAGCAGAATCACTCAGCTCGTTTTTCACCAAGGATTTGTTTCCGTCCTTCACAATCCAGGTCAGTCCTACCTCCTCTGTGTGTGTATGTCCTCTGTGTGCATGTGTGTGTGTGTGTGTTTGTGTCCTCTGTGCATGTGTGTATGTGTGTTCTCTGTCTCCACTGCGTGTGTGTGTTCTGTCTGTGTCAGCTGTGTGTGTGTTTGTGTTCTGTCTGTGCCCACTCTGTGTGTGTGTGTGTTCTGTGTGTGTGTGTCCACTGTGTGTGTGTCCTCTGTGTTGTGTAGCACAGTGTCCTGTGTATGTGTGTGAGTGTGTATGTGTGTATCTTATGTCAGTCAGTGTGCATGTTCTGTGTGAGTGTGTCTTATGTGTGTGTTCTGTGTGTGTGTGAATGTGTGTGTGTGTGTGTGTGTGTCCTTGGTTGCGTGGGGAAAAGACCCCTGTGAAAGTTCCCTCTGCTGTAACAAAATCAAACAAACATTTTTTCAGAAATAAAAAATCCACTTAAAAGGTAAATGTCACCCAAGCTGTCAGTGTGCTGGTAAACAGTATGATCAGTGGAAGGGAGGTCAATCTGTATAGGTAAATGGCTGAAGCATACAGGCAATACTTCCCTTTAATTGTGTGCTAACTGTCAATAGAAACACATTTTAATTGTTGAATAATTTACTATTTTCTGACAGGTTAATGTTTAATTTGTGTTTAGTCTTCTCTGCTTAAAAAGGGAATTTTGTCAACAAAAGTCAAGGCTTGTCGTATTTCATAGAAATGCACTGAAACTGTAGCAGTATTGAATGCGAATTTTCAACGGAGGCACATGAGTGAGTATATTTTTTTGGATGTGCCAGGGGCTCCAACACTTTCATTGGTCAACATAAAAAGTTGGGCTACACATGAAACCATCAGCGGTTCAGGTTTCCGCCACAATGAATGGTGCAGTCACAACGCTGTCTGCTTGGCTGCATGTGGCTCTCTGCTGGCGGTTGGCTTCAAAGAAGGTGAGTCCACTGTCATTGATCACACATGTCAGCTGTCTGGGCAGTACTGTCACCATTCACATGTCAGCAGTCTGGGCAGTACAGTCATCATTTACATGTCAGCAGTCTGGGCAGTACGTTCATCATTCACACATCACATGTCAGCAGTCTGGGCAGTACGTTCATCATTCACATGTCACCATTCATATGTCAGTCTGGACAATACAGTCATTGACATGTCAGCAGTCTTTACAATACAGTCATCATTTACACACCATTCACATGTCAGCAGTCTGGGCAGTACAGTCTTCATTCACACATCATTCACATGTCAGCAGTCTGGGCAGTACAGTCATCATTCACATGTCAGCAGTCTGGGCAGTACAGTCATCATTCACATGTCAGTAGTCTAGACAATACAGTAATCACTCACATGTCAGCAGTCTGGGCAATACAGTCATCATACACACATCATTGACATGTCAGCAATCTGGCCAATACAGTCATTCACACATTCACATGTCAGCAGTCTGGACAATACAGTCATCATTCACATGTCAGCAGTCTGGGGTGCTACAGTCATCACTCACATGTCAGCAGTCTGGGCAGTACAGTCATCATTCACATGTCAGTAGTCTAGACAATACAGTCATCACTCACATGTCAGCAGTCTGGGGAGTACAGTCATCATTCACACATCATTGACATGTCAGCAATCTGGCCAATACAGTCATCCACACATCATTCACATGTCAGCAGTCTGGGTAGTACAGTCATCATTCACATGTCAGCAGTCTTTACAATACAGTCATCATTCACACATCATTGACATGTCAGCAGTCTGGGCAATACAGTCATCATTGACATGTCAGCAGTCTGGGCAATACAGTCATCATTCACATGTCAGTAGTCTGGGCAGTACAGTCATCATTCACATGTCAGCAGTCTGGGCAGTACGGTCATCATTCACATGTCAGCAGTCTAGGCAGTACAGTCATCATTCACACATCATTCAGTCATTCACATGTCAGCAGTCTGGGCAATACAGTCATCATTCACATGTCAGCAGTCTGGGCAATACAGTCATCATTCACATGTCAGCAGTCTGGGCAGTACAGTCATCATTCACATGTCAGCAGTCTGGGCAGTACAGTCATCATTCACACATCATTCAAATGTCAGTAGTCTGGGCAGTACAGTCATCATTCACATGTCAGCAGTCTGGGCAGTACAGTTATCATTCACACATCATTCACATGTCAGCAGTATGGGCAGTACAGTCATTCACACATCATTGACATGTCAGTAGTCTGGGCAATACAGTCATCATTGACACATCACATGTCAGCAGTCTGGGCAATACAACACTCTGTGTGTGTGTGTGCAGGAGCCGTTCAGATATTTAGCATGGCAGAGGGGGATCCTACCTTTAAGGGCACCATCCGCCGTAACGCAAAGAAACTCCAAGCCATGAGTTTCTTCCATGGCCCTCATGGGCCAACTCTTGTGGTAGGCGGTGAATACATCGACCGGTTCATTTTCTCTCTTTGGTGACATCTGTGGGGGTGGCAGTGGTGACATTAGCAGGTAACAGTGGTGACATTGACAGGTTATAGGTGTGACAGTGGAGACATCAACAGGAGTGACATTGACAAGTGATAATGGATACATTGACATGTAATGGGTGACATTCACTGGTGTGACTGGTGACTGTGGGGCATTAACAGGTGTGACCAATGGCAGTGGGGACATTGACAGTTGTGACATTGACAGGTGACAGTGGAGTCATCAACAAGTGATGGATACTTTGACATGTGTGATGAGTGACATTCACTGGTGTGATTGGTGACAGGTGCGACAGTGGGGCATTAACAGGTGTGACAGATGGCAGTGGGGACATTGACAGGTATCACAGTGGCGACATTGACAGGTTTGACAGACAACAGTGGTGACATTGTCAGGTGTGGCAGTAGGGACAGTGACAGTGGTGACATAGACAGGTGTGACAGTGGGAAGATTGACAGGTGTGACAGATGACAGTGGGAACATTGTTAGGTGTGACAGATGACAGTGGGGACATTGCCAGGTGTGACAGTGGGAACATTGTCAGGTGTGACAGTGGGGACATTGACAGGTGAGGTGTGTTTGGTGCAGGGAGGACAGGAGTGATGTTGAGAAGGTGATGCCAGACTCGGTGTCATCATTCCTGGAAGACAGGTGACCTGCAGAAACACAGAACATCAACACGTCCTGCAACACATCAGCTGACAGAGCTGGTTTGGGGACCAGTGCTTTTGTCATGGCGCCTGTGTTCTTTGTGTGAGTGAGTGAGTGCTCCTTGGCGTGATGTACAGTTTGAGGACAGTGTGTGAGTGTCTTGTTTCACTGATTCTTGGTGTTTGTGTTGTGGCGTTTGGTTTGAGTGTTGTGCTTGATCTGTGTGGCGCTTGGAGAAGGGTGCTGGATCAGCAGGGACAGAAGACAGTGTGTGTTGTTCACACATCATTTGATCAACAGGGACAGAGGACAGTGTGTGTTGTTCACACATCATTTGATCAGCAGGGACAGAGGACAGTGTGTGTTGTTCACACATCATTTGATCAACAGGGACAGAGGACAGCGTGTGTTGTACACACATTTGATCAACAGGAACAGAGGACAGCGTGTGTTGTACACACATTTGATCAACAGGAACAGAGGACAGCATGTGTTGTACACACATTTGATCAACAGCAACAGAGGACAGCGTGTGTTGTACACACATTTGATCAACAGGAACAGAGGACAGCGTGTGTTGTACACACATTTGATCAGCAGGGACAGAGGACAGCGTGTGTTGTACACACATCATTTGATCAACAGGGACAGAGGACAGTGTGTGTTGTACACACATTTGATCAACAGCAACAGAGGACAGCGTGTGTTGTACACACATTTGATCAACAGGAACAGAGGACAGCATGTGTTGTACACACATTTGATCAGCAGGGACAGAGGACAGCGTGTGTTGTACACACATTTGATCAGCAGGGACAGAGGACAGCGTGTGTTGTACACACATCATTTGATCAACAGGGACAGAGGACAGTGTGTGTTGTTCACACATCATTTGATCAACAGGGACAGAGGACAGCGTGTGTTGTACACACATCCATTTGTCCAACACTGACCAAGGTATATGTACAGTGGGTTAGGTATTAGTAGTCTGGTGTCTGAGGAGGACACAACATGGTCTTGACCACCTTAACCTGTGTGCTGGATTCTTCCTTTTCCCCTCTGTAAATGGTTGTAAATTTTCTTTCATTATTTCTTTTCTTTTGCACACATTGTTAATCTCAAGGATTTTTTTTTTATTTAAAAAAAAATAGTCGAGTGGTAAAAGCGTTGGACTTTCAATCTGAAGGTCCCGGGTTCGAAACGGCACCTGGTGGGTAAAGGATGGAGATTTTTCCGATCTCCTAAGTCAACATATGTGCAGACCTGCTAGTGCCTGAACCCCCTTCATGTGTATACGCAAGCAGAAGATCAAATACGCACGTTAAAGATGCTGTAATCCATGTCTGCGTTCGATGGGTTATGGAAAGAACATACCCAGCATGCACACCCCCGAAAGCAGAGTATGGCTGCCTACATGGCAGGATACAAACGGTCATACACGTGAAAGCTTACTCGTGTACATATGAGGAGCTGCAGCCCATGAATGCAGTAGTAGTTGTACTTGTAGATTCATTGCTGTCTAAGCTGTGTGTTAACTCGTCATTCATAGCTTGCTGCCTCACTTTTCATTGTCCACAACCTCACGCTTCATAGCTGCCTTGCTGTTCAGTGCTCTCTCCGTATTTGTTTCTGCCTCAGTTCTTCATTGCTGTCCTGTTCATTCTGTGGCTGCCTCAGTGGAAGCGTCTTCAAAGTTTGGAGATGATGATATAAAATGACAGGTCAACACTGGAGTGGTGATAACACTGGAGATGGAGACAGATTTGTTGTCAGTAAAATCCTGTTTGGTCAGTGTTGGTGTGTGCTGTTGAGGACGTTTTGTTTTTGGTAATGTCCTGGGTGAAATGTTAGCCTTTGACATTTTGTCGTTGGTGATACCTTGGTAAGGTATATGCAGGTGATATTTTGTTATTGGTGATACCTTGGTAAGGTGTGTGCAGTTGAGGGCATTTTGTTACTAGTAATATCCTGGGTAAAATATTTGCAGCTGACCATTTTATTATTGGTAATACCTTGGTAAGGTGTGTGCACTTGAGGGCATTTTGATATTGGTAATATCCTGGGTAAGATCTTGTGTGCAGTTGACATTTCTAGCCCAGACAGTCGGGACAGCAGTTGCCTCCGATGTTGTTCTGATGGTCATTGTTGAACACGACTATCATAGTCATGGATCCTTAAATGCATGATGTGCCTGCCTATTTGTTAAAATTAGTATGTCTTTCCAGTTGTCAAATGTGCAGATTAGTTAGTTTTTGTGGCCTCATTCGCATGCAGGTCATGGATCACCCGCTTTTTTTTTTTTTTTTTTTTATTCTTTTTAGTGCTTCACATGCCTTCTTCATTGGAAAAAAAAAATTTAAACAAACTTTTTCTTCTTTTTTTTTTTTAATAACTTTTCTTTCTTTTTTTTCGTATAATTTTTTTTTCCATGAATCCTCATTTTCAATTTTTGGGGTATTTTTTTTCCCTATCGTCTAGCACAATAATTGCCCCAGGATGTCTTGCGGCATGCGATCTAGGAATGTTCAGTGACTACATATTTGTCTGGGTTTATTGTTGCTCTGGTGTGTTGTTGCTTGCATACTACACAAGTATAACAAGTGATATGATAGTTAATACCTCGGATCTGATGGAAGCTCCGTCAGCCACAATAACAACAGTCTAAGAATATGACAGAAATGAACAGTGCTGCAGTTTGCATAGTTTTTATTTTTTCTTTATTTCCACTTTCCACTTTATGCAGAATCTGCAGAGTGCAGACAGTGTCAGCGTATGGATGTTAATTCAAGTGTTCGTCTTTTTCTGTGGAAAATGGTCACGAGTTATACGGGTGAACAGTTTTATTGTCCAGAGTGATATTCTCTGAAGGCTGATACTGCCCAGTGTGTTGTGATGTCTGTCCATGTCCAGAGTTCTTATAGCCCCAAATCCATGTTCTTCATTTAGATGTTTGTGTGCAAGGTGGATGTATTCCTGTTTGATGAAACTTTGAGAGCATGTGTTTCAACATACGTGAGAAGGGCAGCATAACATTGGTGCTATGTCTTCAGTCATATCATGTCTGGATCAGAGATTCTGTTGCTATGTCTATAGTCATAATGTCTGGATCAGAGATTCATACAACTATAAGAGCTAAAATCAATAGTTGTATGTGAAAAAGTACATACCGGTGATCATATCTGTAGAACATGGCAGCCGACTGGCTAATTGGTGGATGCAAAATGGTTTGTTTTCTGCACTCATTTGACAGTTCTGGCATAAAATGTATATCCAGCATCTGAGAAAATGCAATTTGTAAATGTGTACCATGTGTATGATAGGGATATGTGTGAATTGTTTTATTTTGTTTTTGGTGGCCAATTAAGGCTTGGTAATGGGTGTGTTTGTTTTACAATTATGAGAATGTTTTGATCAGGTGGTTGGTTATGGCTTGATAAAAAGGAAAGGCTTTTTGAAGGTACATGAACAGTTTATTTTATTTATAGGGTTGATTATAGCTTGATAAATTGCTACTTTATTTTGATGATTGATTGTAGCTTGATGAAAGGGTACCATTTTTATTACATTTTCTTTTTATAAATGTCTGATGAAGGATATTGGCTTTTTTTCTTTTTAATGGTTTTTACTTTATTCTGGATGATTCGTGATTTTTTTAAAGTATATGAATGGTTTATTTTGTTATTAATGGTTGATTATGGTTTGATTAAGGGTAAGGAGTTTTTCTTTTTCTTTTTTAATGGTTTTTGCTTTATACTGGGTGGTTAATTATGGTTTGAAAAAGCATATGAATGCTTCTCTTTTTTTGGTTTGGATGGTCATGGTCAGAATATCAGAAACGGGGTATTCTCATGATCCTGTTAATTGAACTGCTCATGTGCTTGGTACATCTGGTTTCTGACAGGGTGCATACAGGTTTTCCATCACAAAATTTATAAACTATTTGGTGGTTCATAGGTTTTTATTGTGTAATCACAACAAAGCTAAAAGCCCCCCATTTCCCCTAAATCATGACATTTTAGAACTAGTGTGAAAGGCAGATATTTGAGTGCCAGTTTATGCCCACTGTGTCCCACATAAAAGAACCAGTTTATTGGAAAGGTCCCTATTTTCTGTTGTATTTAAGGAGTAACATTCCTCTGTTGCACTTTGTTAATCAAAAGTCTGTATTAAAGGAAAGAAGAAAAAAAGTGAAATGCCTTTCTAAAAACTTGTACGCACCCTGTCTGTATGTCGTGTTAGTTTCCTTGTTTCAGGCAGTGATGTGCAGTTTGAACTGAAACCAGTCTCTCTAGTCATTTTATTTATTTTTGGTTCAAGGTTTCTTGCCTGCTGAGAGCAGAGACAGCAATTTGCTCCAAACTGACATTGATTTATATGCTGCTTGAAAAATGATTGACATGGGTACTGTTTAACTAAGCCCAGAAATGTGTGTGCATCATGGGTGCCAAGGTGATCACTTCTGGGCTACTTTATAGGTGCAGGCAGTGAATAGTGTTATCTGTTTGAATGACACACATCTGTTGCTTGAAATAAATAAAAGTCCTTCACTGAGAAATGTTTCCCATGGTGACACTTCATTTCTTTATGTTCCACACACAACCCCTGGGGACACAGGTAAATGGTTTCTTTTCTTTTTCACCTGTGGAAACATCACTGACAGCACATTTCCAATTTTACCATTGGAAACATCTCTAACAGCACATTTCCATTTTCCCTTTAGAAACATTGCAAACAGCACATTTTCATTTACTAGTGGAAACATATCTAACTGCACATTTCTATTCAAACAGAGGAACCATCTCAAACGACATTTCTATTTTACCAGAGGAAACATCTCAAATGGCACATTTTCATTTACTAGTGGAAACATCTCTAACAGCACATTTCCCCTTTAGCAGACAACAGAGGAAACATCTCTAGCAGCACATTTCCATTTTACCAGTGGCAACAGATATCTGTGGTGCTTGACACTGGCAGTCAGTGTGGAGTGGTGGCCAACTGGTAACCTGTCCACCTTGGAGGTGAAGAAATCTGAGTACACTGGTTCAAATCCCACACTTGTCAGTATTGTCTCCCCCTCAACTGGACCTTCAGTGGTGGTCTGGATGCTAGTCATTCGGATGAGACGATAAACCGAGGTCCAATGTCGTGTGCAGCATGCATTCAGCACACATAAAAGATCCCACAGCGACAAAAAGGCTTGTTCCTGGCAAAAATTGTTGAAAAATCCACTTTGATAGGAAAACAAATACACCTGCAGGCAGAAAAAAAGTGTGGCACTCTCACTGTAGTGATGCACCTCACCTTAGGAGAGCAGCCTGAATACCCAGTAGAGAAATTAATTGTGACAAAAGAATAATACAATGCCAATTCAATACAAACACAACAGACCAATGTTGTTCAGACCCTCCCACCCACAGTACACCGCTGCACACCTTGCCTGGAAAACATGTGGAGCCAAGGGAAGTCCACAGCTGCTGTCCAGAGTTCATATTGCACAGGGTCCACATGGCTTAATTCTGCAGTGAGGGGCACAACAACAAATCACTTCTCACTTCACACCTCAGACATACGGCACTGCATGCTGCTCCAAGCACACACAGCACACAGCCAACATGTACACATTACACCTTGTAAAATACATCATCTGATAGGGAAAAAAATACTAGGACTATGGACTAGTCTTTGAAGAAACAAGCTGATGTCCCATTTCCACTGGTTAGCCCTATGAAAGGTTTGTATCCCACATGACTAAATCTGGCACAATTTGCCCTTGTTACCACACACAACCAGCTCTATATCAATGGTCATTCATCATTAAATCAATTCTCATCCATCTTTGATGTGCTGGCACCAACCCTTACCTCCACCACCCAACCATCCCCCACTCCCTCACTCTGGGTGGTAACTAAAACTGTTCTGGTGCTTATAAACCTGTTGCCTTGGACGAGCATCAATATTAACTCAACAGTCAAACTGGGAATGTCAATGCTGCCCTAATGCTACACTTCCACAACAGCTGCAAACATCACAAAGACAAATGCCTTCCGCCCCAACCCCCTGCCCCTTTTCCCACTGCATGTGAACAGACCGCACAACTGATACTCAACTGAGAGTGCATGCAGTCACCACAACATCAGAGAGTGACTTCAGGGACTGAACTTGTCAACCCAGGTAACATTGTGTGGAACACAGCTACCACTGACACACATGGCACACATGTCCATGTGTCAGTACACACAACCTCATACACAGACTTGTGATGAACTCCATCATAACCTGGATAAGGTTCTCCAAAACAACATCTTTTTAACAATCCCAGATATTAAATGCCAGTGCCAACAATGAAACACCATGTTCACCAGTCTCCAGAACATGGAAAATGGTTGCTGTTTTTTTCTGAACTGGTTAATGCCACAGACAACAGTTCACTCTGTGCTGTCCACACACCTGTGGCTATCACCCTGACACACCTGTCCTCTGTGTGACATCTGTCCCTGGTTTTCCAGAACGTCACAATAGAGACAGTGATGTGCTGTCATGGACAGTGAAACAGGTCAACAACTGATGTCACTGACAGTGCCACAGGTCAACAACTGATGTCACTGACTGGCACAGGTCAACAACTGACGTCACTTGACAGTGCCACAAGTCGATAGCCGACAGTGCCACTGGTCAACAACTGATGTCACTGACAGTGCCACAGGTCAACAACTGATGTCACAGGTCAACAACTGATGTCACTGACAGTGCCACAGGTCAACAACTGATGTCACTGACAGTGCCACAGGTCGATAGCTGACAGTGCCACAGGTCGACAGCTGACAGTGTCATTGGTCAACAACTGATGTCACTGACAGTGCCACAGGTCAACAACAGACTGTGCCACAGGTCGACAGCTGTGCCACAGGTCGACAGCTGGCAGTGCCATTGGTTGACAGCTGACAGTGCCACAGGTCGACAGCTGACAGTGCCACAGGTCGACAGATGACAGTGCCATTGGTCGACAGCTGACTGTGCCACAGATCAACAGCTGACAGTGCCATAGATCAACAACTGACAGTGCCATTGGTCAACAGCTGACTGCCACAGGTCAACATGCTGACTGCCACAGGTCAACATGCTGACTGCCACAGGTCAACAGCTGACAGTGCCACAGGTCAACAGCTGGTGTCACTGACACTCCTCTCTCATCAGCCTCTGTGATGATCTAAGTCCGGTGTGTGGTCAGCTCTGCAGTGAGGAGAGTGGACAACATAAAGTCACAGTGAGAAGTGTGGCCAGCACTGCAGTGAGAAGTGTGGTCAGCAATGCAGTGAGAAGTGTGGACTGCAGAGAGAAGTGCGGACTGCATGAAGCCAGTGTCACAATGCAGCAGGTTGCACACAGCGTGCTTCTGTTTCTGCCACACACATATCTCATGGAACACACCACTGTTTTCACCTTGATTCACCACTCCCACATGATACATGCCTCCACATTTACACAACCCCCCACCCCACTCCACTCCACCCCCACACTGTATTGTTTTACAGTCATGATTGTGATGGGCCGATGTCGCCATCAATGGTGCAGACTCAGAACATTATTGTCTTGTACACAGTAAAATCCGTTTCTCCCCAACACTAGTGACGACCACGCAGATGCTGAAGAAAGCCAATGTCCACAGTTTCTGTGGCCTTCTGCTGATCAACGTCAGTGTAACACAGTTGTCCTCTAAAATCTTTCATGAGGACAATACGAAACATTCAACGTCAACAAGTGTTTGGATGATGTGTCCACACAAACACTCCATTCTGATGTTGACAGGTGACGATGACACCATTCACATGTTGACACAAACACACCAATCCTTTGTCAACACCAACGCACCAATTAGTTACAAGTCCACACCAAACACCAACACACCGATGTGGGCTGGTGACATGTCGACACTAAACACCATTCAGATGTCAGCGGGGGCGACAGTCAACAGTCCTGTGGGCTTGAGGACGTCGATGCCTTTGTGCAGCACACACACATGCTTGTAGTTGAGCCGCACCAGCTGGTTGGCAAACTGTCACACACACACACAACATTGTTACAATGGTTGCCTTCAATTCTGTAATCATAGGCAAACATAACTTTCAGCCAACTCTTAAATGTTACACACACACCTCAACACACACACACACACACTTAGTTGCCATGGTCCCCTTCAATTACATCTTTACTAACACTTGCAACGTTTCAGTTAAGTCTATAATGCTAAACACACGCACACAGTGAAGACTGTGTTACCATGGCCCCCTTCAATTACATCTTTATCAATACATGTAACTTTTCAATTAACTCTATAACGTTAAACACACACACACACACAGTGAAGGCTATGTTACCATGGCCCCTTCAATTACATCTTTATCAATACATGTAACTTTTCAATTAACTCTATAACGCTAAACACACACACACACACAGTGAAGACTATGTTACCATGGCCCCTTCAATTACATCTTTATCAATACATGTAACTTTTCAATTAACTCTATAACGTTAAACACACACACACACACAGTGAAGACTATGTTACCATGGCCCCCTTCAATTACATCTTTATCAATACATGTAACTTTTCAATTAACTCTATAACGTTAAACACACACACACACACAGTGAAGGCTATGTTACCATGGCCCCCTTCAATTACATCTTTATCAATACATGTAACTTTTCAATTAACTCTATAACGCTAAACACACACACACACACAGTGAAGGACTATGTTACCATGGCCCCTTCAATTACATCTTTATCAATACATGTAACTTTTCAATTAACTCTATAACGCTAAACACACACACACACACAGTGAAGACTATGTTACCATGGCCCCCTTCAATTACATCTTTATCAATACATGTAACTTTTCAATTAACTCTATAACGTTAAACACACACACACACACAGTGAAGACTATGTTACCATGGCCCCTTCAATTACATCTTTATCAATACATGTAACTTTTCAATTAACTCTATAACGCTAAACACACACACACACACACAGAGTGAAGACTGTTACCATGGTCCCTTTCAATTACATCTTTAACAACATCAGGCTGTTGTGCTCATCAACCACCTCCACCAGTATTTCCCATGATTTAACACACCCACCCCACCCCCCAACACTACCTCCCCTCCATCCTCCCAGCCGTGAAGCAGTGTACAGCGGTGCAGGTTCACTCACATTGGAGGCGTTGCGACCCCGGCTGCCGATGACAACGATGACCTGTGAGCGCCTGGCATTGAGGGTGGAGACGGCGGGGCAGGGGGCGAGGTCACCCTCTGGGGAGAAGGCCGTCATGAAGGGGATGTTGATGCTGCCCGGCAGCATCCCTTTACGGAATCTGGGCTCTGCTCAGGACAACGCTCAATGATGCTCAGCATTTTTCACAACAACGCTCGCGTACCTTGTCCAGAACGTGGCTCAACATCGCTCACGACAGTTTCAGTTTCTCAAGGAGGCGTGAGTATGTTCAGACAAGTCCATTATCCATACAGGCTCTTCCACATCTGCCTGGCAGATAGATGCCTGACCAACAGCATAACCCAATATTCTAGCTAGACATAGAGTGCATGCGTATATATTTCTGTATCTATCAGAGCAGATTTCATCTCCAGAATTTTGCCAGACGACAACACATACACTGCCATGAGCTCTTTTTCAGTGCACCAAATGTGTGTTACACACAGGACCTCAGTTTATCGTCTCATCCAAATGACTAGATGCTCAGTTCAATTTTCAAGTCAAACTTGGCTAAAAAGGCGAGACCAGGATTCAAACACTGACGCTCACAGACACAATAATGGCAGATACGCATCTTGCCATTTCTGCTCCTTCCCTCCTTCAACACATTCTCAACAATGCCCACAACTTTGTTCACATACCTCATTCAGGACATCACTCAACACTGTTTATGACATGATTCAACACCACTCATATACCTCTGTCACACGCCTCACCACTTGCGCTACACCATTCACATAACTAAGAACACACACTCATACTTAAACACGCATACACAATGACACACAGTGACACACACACACACAGTGACACAAACACACACAGTCACACACACACACACAAACACACACACACAAACAGTGACCCCCACACAAAGGATACTCTTCAGGGGCCCTGACGTCCACCATGAGGATCATGGGTTTGCTGTTGTGCCGTTTCTTGGTGGGGCTGCGGGAGGGGGCGGGGCCAGACAGCTCCCCGAGCTCCACCAGGTCCTCCGCTGAGATCCGCGGACACTTCTCCGACTTGAGGTCCTCTATGCTCATCGCCTCCATAGACTGTTCACACACCAGCACACTGTACACATCACAGTACACACTACACTGTACACATTACAGTACACACCACACTGTACACATTACAGTACACACTACACTGTACACATTACAGTACACACTACACTGTACACTCATCAATACACACACTACACTGTGCACATTACAGTACACACGACACTCCACACTTCACTCTGTACATATGCCTGTGAACATCAAGAAGACAACAACTGTACACACCACACTGAACACACCGCAATACACACCACAGTGAATGCAAGTGACAGTGTTTGAGACTGAGAGTATGAGAGTGTGTGTGTGTGAAATTGTCAGTGTGTGACTGAGCATGAGTGTGTGTGATTGCATGCAGGTGCATGTGTGATTACGTGCCTGTGCTTGCAGCTCCACCCACCAGTTCATTCTGCGGCTGATGATGGTAATCCCGACTGTAGTAGGACACAGCCGGGCGCTCCTCAACCCCCCCTTTTCCCCGCCCTTTGCTGTGCACGTTGTGCTGCCTGAAGGTGGCGCTCTTGGGCGTGTTGCAGAAGATCTTGATCGAGTCTTGCACACACCGCTCTATGTCGATTTCTGAGCACACATCCAACAGTGTCAGCACATCACACACACAGAGTCACAGACACAGAAACACATACATAACTCACACACACAGATACACAAACACATCACATTCAGACGCACACATACCTTTCACACAAAAACACAACACACACCCAACACACACACCCAACACACACACCCAAACACACTACTCACACACACACACACACCACACAAAACACAAACATCCATCCAACCACTCACACACACACACACACAACACACTGAACACCACCCCCTCCACACACACACACACATACACTCAACACACACACACACCACACCAAGAACAAAAGAAACACCCCACACCCACACTGCCCTCACTGACCAGGCATGTCCGAGAAGAGCAGGATACACTCGTTGAAGCCAAAGGACAAGAGTCGGTCTCTCAGTTGCTGCAGGATGGCCACTCCAATACACAGGGGGAATGATGAGTTGCCTAGCAACAGCGTGTCCCACAGGTGCACAATCTTGTGCATGGGGAACACGTCTGGAGACACACATGTAATACATGCTTACAAACAACACGTCTGGAAGCACACGTCAATACATATTTACAAACACGTCTGAAAGCACACATGTCAATACATGTTTACACATAACACATCTGGAAACACACATGTCAATACATGTTTACATACAACATGTCTTGAAACACACATGTCAATATGTGTTTACATACATGTCTGGAAACACACATGTCAATACGTGTTTACATACATGTCTGGAAACACACATGTCAATACGTGGTTGCATACAACACGTCTGGAAGCACACACGTCAATACGTGTTTACATACATGTCTGGAAACACACATGTCAATATGTGGTTGCATACAACACGTCTGGAAGCACACATGTCAATACATGTTTACATACAACACATCTGGAAACACACACGTCAATACGTGTTTACATACATGTCTGGAAACACACATATCGACATGTGTTATTAACACACAAGCGCAAACAAGCGCACATGTGCACCCAGGCACGCAAACATACTCACAAACACACACAGCATGCACTTGCTCATAAATGCACACTCACACCCCCAAGCGTACACACACACACACTCTCTCACATGCACAGAACAATACATGCACAAAAACACACAAATATTTATGCATACACACACACACACACGCGCGCACACACACACACACACACACATATATATACACATTGACAAACGCACAATCATTCCCCCTCTTCCACATTCACATGCATTTTCAGATTCCCTATAGTGAAGGTCCAATGAACATTCTATTATCTGACTTCTTTCTTCAGATAAAGTTTTCAGTATGTTCTCTCTGTCTGCTTCCAAGGGAACATTGACAACGACATGTACAAAAGTTCAGACAGAAAAAAACACATGCAAGCATTTCACATTTACAACAGTAACTAAGATCTAACTGTATTGTATTGCATTGTATTACATTAGGTCATGACAGATTTCTCTGTGTGAAATTTGAGCTAGGGAGAGAACGTCGCTACATGCAGCATCACCCTTTTTTTCCTCCTTCTCTCTCCCCCCACTCCCCTCCCCCTTTTCTTCTGCCTGCAAGTGTATTTGTTTTCCAAATCAAAGTGGATTTTTCTACGTGAATTTGCCAGGGACAACCCTTTTCTTGACTTAGGTTCTCAGTGCCAAGTGCATGCTGCAAACCGAACCTCAGTTCATTGTTTCTTCCAAATGACTAGCTTCCACTCTACCACTCGAGGTCTAGTGGAGTGGAAGAAAATACTGGAAAATGTGAGATTCGAACCTGTGCGCTCAGATTCTGTCTTTTTTCCTAGAGTGACATGAAACCACTAGGCCACCACACCACTAATGTATTCATGCCCTCACACACACACACACACACACTCACACACACACACACACGTGTCAATCACCACACCACTAATGTATTCATGCCCTCACACACACACACACACACACATACACACACACACGTCAATCACCACACCACTAATGTATTCATGCCCTCACACACACACACACACACACACACACACGTCAACATGCAATTACTTACGAGCATACATGGTGAGGAACCATGGGATGGCGTACAACTGCAACATAATGCACATCATTTCCTTTCACATCAAACTCTCCCTCTCAATCTCTCTAAGAGAATACACAATTCACAGACATAAACTGCACAAAATAACACCAGAGCCATCACACACACACTCTCACTATCACACACACACACACACAAACACACAAACGTACACACTCTCACAAACACAAAAACACACACATACGCACTCTCACAAACACACACGTACACACTCTCTCTCTCACACACACAGTCAACAACAGACATACACACATCAACAACAGACATACAGTCACAGAGCAAACAGCATGCTGTCAGTGAAGACAGGTGACTCACGTCAGGTATAAATCCAATGCCGTCCAGGTGATTGCTCAGTTCAGGGTCGTGGAAGGCGATCAGGTGAGCAAACACAGCCAGATATTCTGTCACATACACACACACACACGCACATGCACATGCACACACATACATACACACACACACACACACAAAGCACACATCTTACTAAAACAAATACAGCCAAGGCTGGTGAAATTTGTTCATGAATGTTTCTTTACATAACATGTTTATGTTTCACTGTGTCTTATAAACCATAAGGTTTTATGGCAATAAAATATACAATTGTATTTTATTCTATTCACACAGATAAAATCAGCAAGGATAAAACACAATCTGGAGGAGTTCCAGAATTCACTGTAATCTTTCCAGACAGTAAGGGTTGGCCCCCAAAAGCAAAAAAACCAACAAAACTGGTACAGTGGCTGGTCTTATCCGTAGAATAAGGCCAGCAATTATGTCCACACAGATATGCATGCACACGCGCACACACACATAAGGGATGGTTAAAAACAGTATATAGATAATCATGACAAAAAAGCAGCAATATACAAAATAATTTGTCCGTAAAGAATGAGCTGTCTGAAAACCACAGTTCATTCTAAAAATCTGTTTGCCTTCCTCTGCTTTTACTTTCAATTTTATTTTATTTTTCTTGTCTGTTCACCTGACGCTCTGACCCATAACCCCCACCCCCCTCTCCCCCACCACCCATGTAACACATGGTCACTTCATGACACATGGCTTCCTGACACACTGTGCATCACATGGTCACTTCATGACACATGGCTTCCTGACACACTGTGCATCACATGGTCACTTCATGACACATGGCTTCCTGACACACTGTGCATCACATGGTCACTTCATGACACATGGCTTCCTGACACACTGTGCATCACATGGTCACTTCATGACACATGGCTTCCTGACACACTGTGCATCACATGGTCATTTCATGACACATGGCTTCCTGACACACTGTGCATCACATGGTCATTTCATGACACATGGCTTCCTGACACACTGTGCATCACATGGTCACTTCATGACACATGGCTTCCTGACACACTGTGCATCACATGGTCACTTCATGACACATGGCTTCCTGACACACTGTGCATCACATGGTCACTTCATGACACATGGCTTCCTGACACACTGTGCATCACATGGTCATTTCATGACACATGGCTTCCTGACACACTGTGTAACGCATGGTCATTTCATGACACATGGCTTCCTGACACACTGTGCATCACATGGTCATTTCATGACACATGGCTTCCTGACACACTGTGCATCACATGGTCACTTCATGACACATGGCTTCCTGACACACTGTGCATCACATGGTCATTTCATGACACATGGCTTCCTGACACACTGTGCATCACATGGTCATTTCATGACACATGGCTTCCTGACACACTGTGCATCACATGGTCACTTCATGACACATGGCTTCCTGACACACTGTACATCACATGGTCACTTCATGACACATGGCTTCCTGACACACTGTGCATCACATGGTCACTTCATGACACATGGCTTCCTGACACCCTCTAACACAAGGTCACTTCATGACACAGGGCTACTTGACACACTGTGTAACACATGGTCACTTCCTGACACACCCTATAACACATGGTCACTTCCTGACACACCCTGTAACACAAGGTCACTTCATGACACACCCTATAACACATGGTCACTTCATGACACAGGGCTACTTGACACACCCTGTAACACATGGTCACTTCCTGACACACCCTATAACACATGGTCACTTCCTGACACACCCTGTAACACAAGGTCACTTCATGACACATCCTGTAACACAAGGTCACTTCATGACACAGGGCTACTTGACACACTGTGTAACACATGGTCACTTCCTGACACACCCTGTAATACATAGCAACATAGTGGAGAGATGGAGAGATTCCCAAAGTCATATCACATCACCACATGCTCTCAACGCCAGTCAGCAAAGAAACTGCTCTCTGCATACTGGGAAAGACATGTAAAAATGACCAGCCTGGACGGCCTTCACACAGTTCTTCTGACATTCCTAAATGCAGTGCAACTCACTGCAATACAACTCCATACACTACAACTTAAAAAACCACTTAATTACAATACAAATCATCACAACTTAATACCCAAACAAACTACAACAAGCACCTGCTCTCACCTTGTATGATGGGGGAGTTGTCTTTAAGGAAGAACTTGTTGAGGTATTTGGGGATGAATCGAGTCAGACATGCGTATGCCAGGGCTGCAACAATACAGCAATACACGCAATGTCTTCATTGGTGAACAGCACTGCAGACTTTGTTTTCATCAACACAGGAGATGTATGATGCTCTCCAGCTTCTGACCATGGAATTGCTGTCCACTTTGTCCCTCTCCCTGCCTCATCTTTAATTAATTCTGCAGACTTACTCACTCACACTCACACACATACACACACACACACAGAGTGATACATACAAACACATACAGTGACACACAGACACACACATATACACATACACAGAGTGACACACACAAATGCATACAGTGACACACAGACACAGACACACACACACACACACACAGAGTGACACACACGCACACACACAAACACACATACACACACACATATACATAGTGATACACACACAGAGAAACAGACATTCACAGACACAGACGCAGAGTCTCTCTCTCTCTCTCTCTCTCACACACACACACACACACACTCACACACACACACACAGAATGACAGACATTCACAGACACAGACTACCAGACACACACACAGAGTGACACACACACACACACACACACACAGAGACTGACAGACACACACACACCTTCATGGTTGAAGCTGAGGGCCAGGAAAGGAGCACACAGAGAGTCCAGGCCCTGCCAGTACACATATTGTGGATGACTGACCACCCAGGCCTTCAGCACACGCTTGAACTTGGCATGGGCAGTGGGTGAGGACAGCAGCTCATGGTACTGGTGACAGCGGGGAATGTCCACCTCAATCTGTCACACACAGCCCTTCATTATCTCAAGAAGAGTATCAGTATCAGTATCAGTAGCTCAAGGAGGTGTCACTGTGTTTGGTCAAATCCATATACGCTACACCACATCTGCCAAGCAGATGCCTGACCAGCAGCGTAACCCAACACACTTAGTCAGGCCTTGAGAAAAAAAAAAAATAATAATAATAAAATAAAATAAAATAAAATAAAATAAATAAATACATAAAAATACTTCTACTACTACTACTAATATTCATAAGGTGCAAAATCTTGATGAAGTAAACTCTAAGCAAACACACACACACAAAAAAAAAAAAAAAAAAAAGGAAGAGAAATTCATTTGTGACGTATGCTGCACAAACAATGCACATGAGTTCAGTTTCAGCTTCTTAAGGAGGCATCACTGCATTCGGACAAATCCCATATACACTACACATCTGCTAGATGGATGCCTGACAGCAACATAACCCAATGCGCTTGGCAGGCCTTGCTTAAGTGCATGCTTATATATTTGAGTACCTATCAGAGTGGATTTCTACTTACATAATTTTGTCATAAGACAACACTCTCGTTGCCATGGGTTCTTTTTCAGTGTGCCAAGTACGTGCTGCACGCTGGAACTCAGTTTATCATCTCATCCGAAAGACTAAAAGGAAATTTTCTATCTAAAATTACGTTTAAATAACATACTTACCATGACCCAACTAGTGCAGACTCCGGCAGGGGTCTGACATTCCTGTCCTGTGCAAACTACTATCCGCCTATGCGGAGAAAACGAAAGCAACTACGGCCGATAACATCCCGGAAGTAGGTAACCTCCCCTCTGTCCCGCTAGCTAGCGCCCTCTTTTGACGGCAGCCATCATGACTCCTGTTCCTGTGCTCTTCATACGGTTAAGTTTTTTCATATTTTCTGCCTGTCTGTCGATTCTCTGGCGTTCTTGTTTTTTGTCAAATTATGTCTCCAACCAGGTCACATAATTATGTAAAAGACTAAATGCTCATTTTGATTTTCCAGTCAAACTTAGGAGATTGGGCGAGAGCAGGATTCAAACCCACACCCTCACGGACTCTCTGTATTGGCAGCTGAGTGTCTTAACCATTCTGCAACCTTCCTCAAATGCACATGAATCACAGTCAGTCAATATGAATACATAAAGACATGTTATGCTGACGTGAACCTCACATACAATAATCACAATCATATACAAGAAATGATCACACTTCACAGTCTAACAGACATTCAATATCAGTACATAAAAAACACACAGATTGCTGCTAAACTGATGTGAACCTTACATACAATAATCAAAATCATATCATAACCATACACATGCAACACATTCAATATGAACATGTAAAAGACACAAAATGCTTGAATACTGAATACATGTAAATCTCAGACATGGACTGCGCACAGTAAGAGAACAGGCAGAAATACCATATGATAATTGAAACAAAGACACACATGATTAAAAACATACAACTCAACAACATCTAAAATCAATAAACAGTATAGAGTGCACACAAATGTACATGCATGTGTACAAACACACATACTCACACACACACTCTCTTTCTCTCTCTCTCTCTCTCACACACACACACACACACACCCACAAACAAACCTGTCTGTCAGTAGGAATGGGTGTTTCTTTGTCAATGTTGTTGTAGGCTCCTTCAATGTCTCCCTGCACATTGTCATCAGGTCATCTTCAGCCCGGCCACATCAACTTTATAGTACAAACTTGACTGACATAAGCACCCAAATACTGTGATGTTTATACACAGTCAGTGATATGGATGTCCAAAGAGTCCATGACATGTGTACCCTTAACCTGTGACATGTGTACCCAAAGACTACATGACATGTGGACCCCTAAACTGTAACATGTGTACCCAAAGACTCCATGACATATGTACCCCTAAATGTGACGTGTACCTAGACTCCATGGCATGTGTACTCCTAAACTCAGTAACATGTGTACTAAAAGACTCCATGACATGTGGACCCCTAAACTATAATATGTGTACCCAAAGACTCCATGACATGTGTACCCCTAAAACTGTAAGTGTACCTAAAGACTCCATGACATGTGTACCCTTAAACTGATATGTGTACCCAAACTCCATGACATGTACCCCTACATTGTGACACATGTACCCAAAGACTCCATGACGTATGTACTCATAAACTGATATGTGTACCCAAATACTGCAATGTGTACCAAAAGACTCCAAGACATGTGTACTCCTAAACTGTGACATATGTACCAAAAGACTCAATGACATGTTTACCCTAAGTGTGACATGTGCACCCAAGACTGCATGACATGTGTACCCCTAGACTCCATATGACACATCCACCCAAAGACTCCACGACTGGTGCACCCCAAAGACTGCTGTGCGTACCTCCACTTCCAGCAGTGCGGCCCACACGTGTGCGCGCACCAGGGGAGGAATGTCGACACGGGCCTCCTTCCAGATGTGAGGACGTTTGTAGGGGTAGGCCTTCAGCAGGCGCTCATACAAGATGATGCGATGGAACTGGACAACAGGGAAAACACGCTGATCCCACAGCTGTCACACTGTGTTAGCACCACTGTGTGTGTGCAGGGGGTGGGGTGTATGTTGGTGTGTGTGTGTGTGTGTGTGAATGTGTGTGGGTGAGTGTGAGGATGTGGGTGGCTGGGTGTGTGCGTTTGGGTGTGTGGGTGTGGTGTGGATGTAATAAGCCAGGCCGTTGTCACTGCTATTTCCACCACCACCACCACCAGACAAAAAGAACCAACCAGAGCAGAAACCTGGTGAGGGGTGTGGGGGATGTCTTCATCATTGTTCTTTCTTCCCAGAACTGACCAGGGCAAGAAAGTCGATGGAGGGGGTGGGGTGGGGGTGGGGGATATGGGTGCGTGTATATTATTACTGTTTCAAAAAGCACATACAGGTTGATGTGTTGAAATTACCATGGAAAACAGGCTGAGTGTGCTGTGGGCTGGGTGGTATGAAGTCAAAATGATCTTTACTCATGGTAGAAGAGTTGGCTTAATAGAGCCTTTGTTTTTTTTCACCCTGCCCTCGTGAAGGTGTGCTGTGTTACAGGGTGACATGTTGTGTGCTGACATGTGGTGTTGTGTGGGGTCGTGTGGTGTGATATGTGGTGTGGTGGTGTGTGATGTGATGTGGTGGTGTGGTGTGGTGTGGTGTGGTGTGATGTGCAATGGTGTGAGGTGGTGTGGTGTGATGTGCGATAATGTGAGGTGGTGAGGTGTGGTGTGATGTGATGTGGTGCAGTGTGGTGTGCTATTGTGTGATGTGATGTGGTGTGCAATGGTGTGGTGTGATGTGGTGCGGTGTGATATGCAATGGTGTGGTGTGATGTGGTGTGATGTGGTGAAGTGTGCAATGGTGTGGTGCAGTGTGGTGTGATGTGATGTGGAGTGGTGTGATGTGGTGCAGTGTGCAATGGTATTATGTGGTGTGATGTAGTGTGGTGTGGTATAGTGTGGTGTGGTGTGCTATGGTATTGTGTGATGTGGTGTGATGTGGAGTGTGTGATGTAGGGTGATGTGATTGGACATGGTATGGTGTGAAGTGATGTGGAGTGGTGTGATCTGTGTGGTATAATGTCCAAATCCTGTGTCTGCCTGTCCTGTTTACCTGGTACTCCATCATTCACACCCAGTCTTCTGTCTACCTGTCCTGTTTACCTGGTACTCCATCATTCACACCCAGTCCTCTGTCTGCCTGTCCTGTTTACCTGGTACTGCATCATTCACACCCAGTCCTCTGTCTACATGTCCTGTTTACCTGGTACTCCATCATTCACACCCAGTCCTCTGTGTACCTGTCCTGTTTACCTGGTACTCCATCATTCACACCCAGTCCTCTGTCTACCTGTCCTGTTTACCTGGTACTTCATCATTCACACCCACTCCTCTGTGTACCTGTCCTGTTTACCTGGTACTCCATCATTCACACCCAGTCCTCTGCCTACCTGTCCTGTTTACCTGGAACTCCATCATTCACACCCAATCCTCTGTCTACCTGTCCTGTTTACCTGGTACTCCATCATTCACACCCAGTCCTCTTTCTGCCTGTCCTGTTTACCTGGTACTCCATCATTCACACCCAGTCTTCTGTCCACCTGTCCTGTTTACCTGGTACTCCATCATTCACACCCAGTCCTCTGTCCACCTGTCCTGTTTACCTGGTACTCCATCATTCACACCCAGTCCTCTGTCTACCTGTCCTGTTTACCTGGTACTCCATCATTCACACCCAGTCCTCTGTGTACCTGTCCTGTTTACCTGGTACTCCATCATTCACACCCAGTCCTCTGTCCACCTGTCCTGTTTACCTGGTACTCCATCATTCACACCCAGTCTTCTGTCTACCTGTCCTGTTTACCTGGTACTCCATCATTCACACCCAGTCCTCTGTCTGCCTGTCCTGTTTACCTGGTACTGCATCATTCACACCCAGTCCTCTGTCTACATGTCCTGTTTACCTGGTACTCCATCATTCACACCCAGTCCTCTGTGTACCTGTCCTGTTTACCTGGTACTCCATCATTCACACCCAGTCCTCTGTCTACCTGTCCTGTTTACCTGGTACTTCATCATTCACACCCAGTCCTCTGTGTACCTGTCCTGTTTACCTGGTACTCCATCATTCACACCCAGTCCTCTGCCTACCTGTCCTGTTTACCTGGAACTCCATCATTCACACCCAATCCTCTGTCTACCTGTCCTGTTTACCTGGTACTCCATCATTCACACCCAGTCCTCTTTCTGCCTGTCCTGTTTACCTGGTACTCCATCATTCACACCCAGTCTTCTGTCCACCTGTCCTGTTTACCTGGTACTCCATCATTCACACCCAGTCCTCTGTCTACCTGTCCTGTTTACCTGGTACTCCATCATTCACACCCAGTCCTCTGTCTACCTGTCCTGTTTACCTGGTACTCCATCATTCACACCCAGTCCTCTGTGTACATGTCCTGTTTACCTGGTACTCCATCATTCACACCCAGTCCTCTATCTACCTGTCCTGTTTACCTGGTACTCCATCATTCACACCCAGTCCTCTGTCCACCTGTCCTGTTTACCTGGTACTCCATCATTCACACCCAGTCCTCTGTCTACCTGTCCTGTTTACCTGGTACTCCATCATTCACACCGAGTCCTCTGTGTACCTGTCCTGTTTACCTGGTACTCCATCATTCACACCCAGTCCTCCGTCTACCTGTCCTGTTTACCTGGTACTCGATGTCTCGTTCACGGATGATGAGGGGCAGACTCTGGGTCTGGGTCAGGTCACAGGAGCTGGGAGACGTAGGTAACTGGGGCATGTCCACACTCCTGCACACACACACACACACACACACACACACACACACACACACACACCATGTGTCAGCTTTCCACACACACACAAACACACACACACACAGCACCACCCAACGCAGCATCTAATGCACACACACACACACACACACACACACACACACCCTACTGTCACCCAACTTACTCATCTTCCAGCAGTGGATAGTACGCGGTCTCCTCCATGTCCTTCAGCCTCTGTAACAAACATTGTAATCATGTACATCATACATCTTATTCATCATATACATCAATCATATACATTAATCATACACATCATACATCACATACATAAGATATATACATCATACTTCATCATCTCATTCATCACTTCTCTCACTCTGTAAAAAATGTTCATAAATTTGATCTACCCATATAGTGTTTACAAACAAAAGCAAACAATATCAATATTTATTAATCTTGTTTTGATAATTGACAGTCAATGCCATATCTATCTACCCATGTAGTGTTTACGATCAAAAGCAAACCATACTGATTAATCTAGTTTTGGTAATTAAAAGTCAGTGCCATATCTATACTATCCATGTAGTGTTTAGGAACAAAAGCAAACCATGTTAATACTCATTAGCCTTGTTTTGGCAATTAACAGTCAATGCCATAATCCCATGTAATCCTGCCTCAGCTGATTAGCAACAGTCTCAAAGTAAACTTTTTTATCTGAAACAGCTGTCTCCATGACACTTAAAAAAACATAAAAATATTTAAAAAATACAAAAAAACCCAGATTGACTACAATGTTCTGTCCCCTTCCCATGCTCATAGCGCATCCTGTCCGAGTTGGTCCTGTGACATGACGATGATGGTACGGTCCATGAGTTCTGTCCCCTCCCCCTCACACACACACACACACACTCACACACACACACACACACACACACACAAAGTGATGGAAGAAACCTGTCTGAGTTGGTCCTGTGACATGACGATGATGGTACGGTCCATGGGTTCTGTCCCCTCCCCCTCACACACACCACACATACTGTCACACATACTGTCACACACACACACACACACAAAGTGATGGAAGAAACCTGTCTGAGTTGGTCCTGTGACATGACGATGATGGTACGGTCCATGAGTTCTGTCCCCTCCCCCTCACACACACACACACACTGTCACACACACACACACACACACACAAAGTGATGGAAGAAACCTGTCTGAGTTGGTCCTGTGACATGATGAAGATGGTACGGTCCATGAAATCTGTCCCCTCCCCCTCACACACACACACATACTGTCACACACACACACACACACAAAGTGATGGAAGAAACCTGTCTGAGTTGGTCCTGTGACATGACGATGATGGTACGGTCCATGAAATCTGTCCCCTCCCCCTCACACACACACACACACACACACACACACACACACACACACTCACACACACACACACACACACACACACACACAAAGTGGAGACCTGTCTGAGTTGGTCCTGTGACATGACGATGATGGTACGGTCCATGAAATCTGTCCCCTCCCCCTCCCCCTCACACACACACACACACAAAGTGGAGACCTGTCTGAGTTGGTCCTGTGACATGACGATGATGGTACGGTCCAACAGCTCAGCCTGGTCCCTCTCCTGACCAAACACGTCACCGTCCGGGATCCCACAGCTGTCACAGTGGGTGTACACACTATCATGTTATCATCACTGTGTGTGTGTTGGGGGTGTGGGGTGTGTATGTTGGTGTGTGGGTGGGCCGGTGGGTGGGTGTGGGGTGTAGAGCGGTGTGGAAGCAATGAAAAAACCAGGCCATTATCATTGCTATTTCCACCATCACCACCGCACAAAAAGAACCAGAGCAGAAAGCTGAAGAGGTGTGGGCGATGTCTTCATCATTGTTATTTCTACCCAGAACTGACCAGGGCAGAGAGTCGAAGGTGGGAGGGGGGTGGGGGAGAGGGAGGGGGCGGGGGCGGGGGGGGGGGTGTCTTTATCATGACTACTTCTACCACTAGACAAAGAGAGCAGAGCTGACCAGGGCAGAAGATTGATGTGGGGGGTGGGGTGGAGGGGGTTGGGAGGGGGGGGTGTCTTTATCAGGACTATTTCTACCACCAAACAGACCAGAACTGACCAGGGCAGAAGGTTGATGGAGGGGGATGGGGAGGGCGAGGGAGGGGGGGTTCTTTTATCACGACTACTTCTACCACCAAATAAAGAGCAGATCTGACCAGGGCAGTAGGTTGATGGAGGGGGAGGGGGAGGGGGGGGGTGGTCTTTATCAGGACTATTTCTACCACCAAACAAAGAGAGCAGATCTGACCAGGGCAAAAGGTTGATGGGGGGGCATGTCTTTATCATGAGTATTTCTACCACCAGACAAAAAGACCAGAACTATGTATTTTTGAGATCTTAATTATGTATTTTTGTGACTTTGATCACCTTAATGTGGAATCTGATTACATGATTTTCTGTTCTGGCAAATATAACCTTCGAAAGATTATGAAAAGAAAGAAGACCAGCACTGACCAGGGCAGAAGGTTGATGGGGGGGCGTGTCTTGACCAGGCCAGCCTTCTTCAGCACAGCCTCCAGCTCCCCCCCGGCCAGCCGCCACAGGTAGTACACCTCCTCCATGCTTCTCTGGGACAGGTGGTCAGGGTCGTACACTGAAAGGTCACAGGCCACAGGTCAGACCACAGAAGTTTTCACATGAGATTTTCACATTCCAGACAGGTGATGCGAGCACTCCATCAGACGCTCACAAGCACGCCAGTTCCGTTTCATGTTTATTGTTTATTCAGTTACTAACACTTTTTATTCTGCAGGTCTTGTTCAAGTGATAACAGTTGAAAAGTTGTATTGTATTGTATTGTATTGTATTGTATTGTATTGTATTGTATTGTATTGTATTGTATTGTACTGTACTGTACTGTATTGTATTTCTCTTTTTTGTCACAACAACTTTCTCTGTGTGAAATTCAGGCTGCTCTCCCCAAGGAGAGTGCATCGCTACACTGACAGTGCCACCCATTTTTTTGTATTTTTTCCTGCTTGCAGTTTTATTTGCTTTTCCCATCAAAGTGGATTTTTCTACAGAATTTTGCCAGGAACAACCCCTTTGTTGCCATGGGTTCTTTTACGTGCACTATGCGCATGCTGCATACGGGACCTCAGTTTATCATCTTATTCGATTGACTAGCGTCCAGACCACCACTCAAGGTCTAGTGGAGGGGGAAAAAATATTGGTGACTGTACCCTAATTCGAACCAGCGCGCTCAGATTTTCTCACTTCCTAGATGGACGCATTACCTCTAGGCCATCACTCCACTTCTATGCTTCTTATACAAAAGTTAGTGGGTTTTTTTTTTTAAACTATCCTTCTGTTAATTCACCAGACAGTCATACTTACACTTTACAGTAAGCTGTTCAACAGCCATTGTAAGGGTAAAGAAAAGTAATCTAACCGTGATCATAATTCCATATAATGCGCCAAATGTTTCATAACATGCACACAAAACCAAAAATTGTCAACAGGCAACTCACATAGCTTGGGCAAAAAAACAACAACACAACATTGTAGAAATGCCAAGTCCAGAGAAAAAAAAAACACCAAAAAAATTAAGAATTTAACAGAAAAAATGTAGGTAAATGGGCCAGCAAAGCAGAAAATAAGAAAGACAGCTACAACAGATAGACAAGGAAAAAGCCAGAAACAGAGAGAGCAACAGAAAAGAGAGAATTTCCAGAAGGTGCAGATACTGTTTTATGAACTCTTTAACTGCCAATTTTCGGTGAGTAAAACACTCTCTAGTGCCAAATATTTCAGACTCAATGCTCTCAGTCACACAATCAGGTTCATGTCAAAACAACACAATGGACTTATTCACTTCAAACTTGGTCAGGAAGGTGAAGGTTAGTCATTGTTTTATCGTCTGGGAAACTGGCTGAAGCTGACAAGCTTTGTTTCAATGTGAAAGATGGTCCTTTTCATGTGACCTCTTTGTGTCATCTAAAATCACCTGTGGTGGTGAACTGTCTGGTCGACTAATGTCTTCTGTGGTGGTGAACTGTCTGCTCAACTGAAGTAGCCTATGGTGGTGAACTGTCTGCTCAACTAAATTCACCTATAGTGGTGAACTGTCTGCTCAACTAAATTGGTGAACTGTCTGCTTGACTAAATACACCAATGGAAGTGAACTGTCTGCTCAACTAAAGTTGCCTTCAGTATCAGTATCAGTATCAGTAGCTCAAGGAGGCGTCACTGCGTTCAGTCAAATCCATATATGCTACACCACATCTGCCAAGCAGATGCCTGACCAGCAGCGTAACCCAACGAAAGTCACCTATGGAGGTGAACTGTCTGCTCAAATGAAGTAGCCTATGGAGGTGAACTGTCTGCTCAACTGAAGTAGGCTGTGGTGGTGAACTGTCTGCTCAACTGAAGTAGGGTATGGTGGTGAACTGTCTGCTCAACTAAATTCACCTACAGTGGTGAACTGTCTGCTTGACTAAATACACCTATGGTGGTGAACTGTCTGCTCGACTAAATTCAATGGTGGTGAACTGTCTGCTCAACTAAATTCACCTATAGTGATGAACTGTCTGCTCAACTGAAGTGGTCTATGGTGGTGAACTGTCTGCTTGATTTAAGTCGCTTATGAAGGTGAACTGTCTGCTCAACTAAATTCACCTATAGTGGTGAACTGTCTGCTCAACTAAATTCACCTATAGTGATGAACTGTTTGCTCAACTAAATTCACCTATGGTGGTGAACTGTCTGCTCAACTAAAGTCGCCTATAGTGGTGAACTGTCTGCTCAACTGAAGTAGCCTATAGTGGTGAACTGTCTGCTTGATTTAAGTTGCTTATGGAGGTGAACTGTCTGCTCAACAAAATTCATCTATAGTGGTGAACTGTCTGCTCAAATGAAGTTGCCTATGGAGGTGAACTGTCTGCTCAACTGAAGTAGACTATGGAGGTGAACTGTCTGCTCAAATGAAGTAGGCTATGGTGGTGAACTGTCTGCTTGATTTAAGTTGCCTATGGAGGTGAACTGTCTGCTCAACTGAAGTAGGCTATGGTGGTGAACTATCTGCTCGACTAAATTCACCAATGGTGGTGAACTGTCTGCTCGACTAAATTCACCAATGGTGGTGAACTGTCTGCTCAACTAAAGTGCCTGTGGTGGTGAACTGTCTGATTGATTTAAGTCGCCTATGGCGGTGAAAGAATTGAACTGAAAGAGCCCCAAGCATAGACACAGGGGTTTCTGTTCTTCAGAACAGACATCAGCAGGCACAGACAAAGGAAAGACACACAGTGACCTGTGCTCTGTTGTGCTCTGTGTCCCTGACCTTCATTGTCGTAGTTGGGCAGCTCCAGGTCCTGACAGCGCAGTCTGGTGGTGAACATGTTGTAGCCATTCACATAGGGCGTCTGTCGACATGTACATCATTCACATAGGGCGTCTGTCGACATGTACATCATTCACATAGGGTGTCTGTCGACATGTACATCATTCACATAGGGCGTCTGTCGACATGTACATCATTCACATAGGGTGTCTGTCGACATGTACATCATTCACATAGGGTGTCTGTCGACATGTACATCATTCACATAGGGCGTCTGTTGACATGTACATCATTGTGTGTGTGTGGGGGTGGGGTGGGGGGTGGGGGGGGTGAACATGTGGCCAATCACACAGGGTGTCTGTCGACATGTACATTGTTGTGTGTGTGTGTGTGTGTGTGTGTGTGTGTGTGCTGAACATGTTGTGACCATTCACATAGGATGTCTCTTGACATGAACATCATTGTGAGAGACAGTGTGTGTGTGTGGTGAACATGCTGTAGCCATTCACACAGGGCATCTGCTGACACATACATCATTGTGAGTGTGCATGAATGAGAGAGAGAGAGAGAGAGAGAGAGAGAGAGAGAGAGACTGACACAGGTTTAATTGTGAAGGCCACTGGCCCATACACAAAGGGGTGGGGGATACAATGGGGCAATTCAACATGCAGAAAGAATACATATTTCGCTCGTCTCAAAAAAAAGAAAAAAAAGTCTGTATTGTACATGAGTAAGCGATAACTGAATGAAAAATACATAGCATGAAAGAGACACAGAGAGAGAGAGTGTATGTATGTATGTATGTGTTTATGTGCGTGTGTGCTTGTGTGTGCGCGCGCACACACATGCAGAGTGTGTGTGTATTAGCATGTGTGTGCCTATGCACCTGTTTGCATGTGTGAGCGTGTTGTGCATGTGTGTGTGTGTGTGCATCGTGTGCATTGTGCATGTGTGTGTGTGTGTGTACACTGCACATAAAAAAAAGGAAGACTCACTGATTTCTGTCGCTCCTCCCTGAACACAGGATGTGCCCTCAGCTCCTCTGCCGTGGGCCTGTGGGGAACACATCACCGCTCACTTTCACACAGGCTTTTGTCACACATTTTATTTGTTTTTTGGTTTACTGTCCCATTATCTGTGCCATTCCTCCCATTTAGCTCATTCTGTATCTCCCCCTCACTCAACCACACCTGGGTTCCGTTCGTCACAGTCCCAGCATCAGCAGTTCACAGGGAACTATCCATGCCAGGTCTGCCAGAAGGCCACACACCAGACGAGACCCTGCACTGGTGCCGAGTTGCTTCAGTGGTGTTCAGTAGTGAGAGTTCTGATTTAACATACTTGGGACACCACCTACTAAATCCCCTACAGGTTTTGTGACACTTTGCCTACATTGCACCTGTCTCATGAAAAATCTCTCTCTCTCTCTGGGTGTTCTACCTTTCTCTTCATGCCTCTCTTTCTGTCTTGATATGATTCTGTCACTTTCTCTCTCTGACTGCCTCTCTGTCACATGCACACATACAAGCATGTGCCCACACCCACGCCCACTCCTACACCTACATGTCTTTAGTCTAATTCCTGTTGGAGTGGAGAGGAATTCAACATGAACTTACCCGGAACTATAGCATGGTAAAGTACAGGAAAATATGTGAAATTTATGTAAATGTGCATACACTTTAAATAAGAACATTATATTTTGATTTTTTTTAATCGCGTATTAAATGGAGTTGCTTTAATTCTTTTCTTTTTCCCCACCATTACAGAATTCAAATACCAATTTCAGAGAATATCTGTAAGCAAATCTTTCACAGAATTACTGATTACTGATTATTGTGCTATAAAAGAAATTCACTGATAATTAGACACACTGCAAACTGTCTCTGGGTATCATATGGTAGACCATTACACCTGATCACCATGCTTGGATTAAAACAACAAAAAAACTGACAACAAAAATGCAAGGCATTTAGTCTGTCATAAACTTCCCTGCAAAAGTAACATTTGACATTCTGTACATTCAGTGCTCATTTCAAACGCTTCTTTGTTGTTGTTTTTTTCTCCTCAAGGCCTGACTAAGCGTGTTGGGTTAAGCTGCTGGTCAGACATCTGCTTAGCAGATGTGGTGTTGCATATATGGATTTGTTTGAACACAGTGACGCCTCCTTGAGAAAGTGAACTGAACTGAACTCAAGTGCTTCTCATTGTAACGTCACACAGCCTCAATGAGGTAAAACCATCTTTCCGATCTCCCCCCACATCACCCCCTTCACCCCCCCCCCCTCCCCCCCCCCCCCTCCCCCCCCCCCCCACACACACACACACACATGATCACACTTCACCCACCTGCGTGTTGGGGACACGGTCAAACACAGTCGCAGCAGATCCAGCATGTCTTTGGATAATGTCTGACCACAGAGTGAGAATCAGATTTCATGTCTTTGGATAATGTCTGACCACAGAGTGAGAATAGATTTCATGTCTTTGGATAATGTCTGACCAGAGTGAGAACAGAGTTCATGTCTTTGGATAATGTCTGACCAAAGTGAGAATAGATTTCATGTCTTTGGATAATGTCTGACCACAGAGTGAGAAACAGATTTCATGTCTTTGGATAATGTCTGACCAGAGTGAGAACAGATTTCATGTCTTTGGATAATGTCTGACCAGAGTGAGAACAGAGTTCATGTCTTTGGATAATGTCTGACCAGAGTGAGAACAGAGTTCATGTCTTTGGATAATGTCTGACCACAGAGTGAGAACAGAGTTCATGTCTTTGGATAATGTCTGACCACAGAGTGAGAACAGAGTTCATGTCTTTGGATAGTGTCTGACCAAAGTGAGAACAGAGTTCATGTCTTTGGATAGTGTCTGACCACAAAGTGAGAACAGAGTTCATGTCTTTGGATAATGTCTGACCAGAGTGAGAACAGAGTTCATGTCTTTGGATAATGTCTGACCAGAGTGAGAACAGATTTCATGTCTTTGGATAATGTCTGACCAGAGTGAGAACAGAGTTCATGTCTTTGGATAACGTCTGACCAGAGTGAGAACAGAGTTCATGTCTTTGGATGTCTGACCACAGAGTGAGAACAGATTTCATGTCTTTGGATAACGTCTGACCAGAGTGATAAATAGATTTCATGTCTTTGGATGACGTCTGACCACAGAGTGAGATACATATTCATGACATGATATCAAAAGTTCAAAGATATTCTAGTGAGAAATACAATTATAGCATCATATCAAACATTCAAAGATATTTTTGTGATAGAATCAGGACACGAACATTCAAGGATAATCTTGTGAAAAATAAAATTGTAGAGTTATATCAAACACTGAAATAGATTTATAACATATCAAACATTCAAGGACACTCTAGTGAGAAATAGAAATATAACATCATATCAGACTTACAATGATACTCCAGAGATAAACTAAATTTATAACATATCAAACAATCAAAGATAGTGTGAAATAGAATTATGAAATTAAATAAGACATTCAAAGATACTCCAGGTAGAATAAAAATCATGACAAAACATTCACAAATACTCTAGCAAGAAATAAAATTATAACACACTGAACATTCAAAGATACCCTGGCAAGAAATGAATTATGGTATCACATCAAACATTCGCAGATATTCCTGTAAGAAATAAAATTACGACATATCAAAGATACTCTTTGTGAAAAATAAAATGAAAACCTGTCTCCTGTCCCCCCCCTTTACCTCCCCTCCCGTCTCTGACTCCTCCTTTCTCTGCCTGATTGTCTCCCTTCCTCCCCTCCCACCTCCAAAGTGACACACACACACACACACACACACACACACACTTAAGCAAACTCCACACACACACACACACACACACACACACACATGCATGCAGGCATGTGCATGCGCACGCACTCATGCATGTGCAAACACACACACACACACAGAACTGATCATGAATCCTCACCTGTAACTTGTCGGTGAACCCCTGTGAGCTGGCCATGCTGTCCAGTGGTGACACCTCTGGAAGATCAACCTTAAATATCACTTGTCAAAACCATCAATACCAACTGTGAAAACCATAAACAACATAAACACCAGTTGTCAAAACCATAAATATCAGAAAACCTTTTTTTTTTATCAGTATCAGTAGCTCAAGGAGGTATCACTGTGTTCGGACAAATCCATACGCGCTACACTACATCTGCCAAGCAGATGCCTGACCAGCAGTGTAACCCAACGCGCTTAGTCAGGCCTTGTTAAACCAACATAAATATCAGTTGTCACTCATGAAAACCATAAATATCAGTTCAGAAAACTACAAAAACCATAAATATCAGTTCAGAAAACTACAAAAACCATAAATATCAGTTGTGAAACCCATAATTATTAGTGTAAAGACTATAAAAACCATAAACACTAGTTGTCAAAACTCTAAATACCAGTTGTGAAAACAAAAAACCACCATAAACATAAGATGTGAAAATCATGAATATCATTTTCAAAACCATAAAAACCATAAATGTTGACAGTAAAAACCATAGATATCCACTGTGATGAGAAAAACAACATAAATAACGTATGTGAAAACTTTTTTTTTCTTTTTCGGCTGGACAGGTTTTCTTTAACCCATAAATATCTGCTGTGAAAACCATAAATATGCTTAGATCTTTCAGAAACGCCATCACACTTTGCAACAGTACTTCTGTGTGAAAGGATGCATAACACATGACACAACACCCCCTCACCCCCACCCCCACCCTCCACCCCCCACCACACACACCCCCAGCACTCACCTGCAGTGACAAAGCTGAGCACAGTGTGCAAAACCTCCGGCAGTGAAGCTCCCTCCCACAGCCGCCTCCCCTGAAAACACACCTCCACATGCCGGCATTTGTTCCTCTTCAGTTTCAGCTTTTCAGTTTGAGTTTCCCAAAGAGGTGTCACTGCATTCGGACAAACCCTTTCATGCTACTCCACATCTGCTGGGCAGATGTCTGATCAGCAGCATAACCCAACACACTGAGTCAGGCCTCGAATGCATGCATTTATATAAATTATTTGTGTAGCTATTATAAATTGTTTGTGTATCTATCGGAGTTGATTTCTTCAATAAAATTTTGCCAGAAGACATCACTCCCGCTGCCATGGGTTCTTTTTCAGTGCACAGAGTGCATGCTGCACATGGGACCTCAGTTTATCATCTCATCCAAATGACTGGACCCTCAGTTTGATTTTCCAGTTAAACTTGGAAGAAGGGACAAGAGCTGGATTCAAAGCCAGACCCGAACAGACTCTCTATACTGGCAGGTGGCCATGTCAACCATTCTGCAACCTTCCCCTTCAACAGTCACACACACACCAAATCACAACTCCAAAACAAATCACCTGTTTAAGAAAACACTTTTTGGGGGGTGGAGGGGGGGGGATTAGTTGTTTACACAGGACAGGAATCAGACCCCTGCCAGAGTCTCCACCAATGGGTCACAGTATGATAGATTAAAGGCAGTTTTAGGAAACAAAATTCTTATTACCCATGAATATACTGGCAAAATGTTCCCAGTAATGATTTTGCACACTCCAACAGCCAAACCTCATTACTGAAAAGAAAAGAAAAGAAAAGAAGAACTAAAATAAAACTGATATTTAGACCAGTAAATTTTACATTCATTGTGCTTCACCAGCCTTTCGTTATAAAGTAGTTAGCAGGCCACTTTGTCAGTCAATCCCTTTATCCAAGCCATGAATGGTGTCTCAAGATTGTCAGTCAATCCCTTTATCCAAGCCATGAATGGTGTCTCAAGATCGTCAGTCAATCCCTTTATCCAAGCCATGAATGGTGTCTCAAGATCGTCAGTCAATCCCTTTATCCAAGCCATGAATGGTGTCTCAAGATCGTCAGTCAATTCCTTTATCCAAGCCATGAATGGTGTCTCAAGATCGTCAGTCAATCCCTTTATCCAAGCCATGAATGGTGTCTCAAGATCGTCAGTCAATCCCTTTATCCAAGCCATGAATGGTGTCTCAAGATCGTCAGTCAATCCCTTTATCCAAGCCATGAATGGTGTCTCAAGATCGTCAATCAATCCCTTTATCCAGGCCATGAATGGTGTCTCAAGATGACACACTGAACCAGTCACATCACGCTGTGACCTGAAAGGCTAAACACTCTGACAGAAGCTCTGCAGTTCACTGCTTGCAGATACCAGTGTCTCTGTCCAACATCCTACACTCAGGACATGGGATGAAATGTCCTAGACAGACAGACAACAGTTCTGGCAGTGAATCACAGTGCTTACCGACAGGCAGACAGAGAGAAAAGAAAGAAAGAAAGAAAGAAGACAAAAAGAAAGGGTAAATCCACAGACAGACAGACAGACAGAAAGATAGAAAGAAAGAAAGAAACAGTAAACATGCTAACATACAGAAAGAAAAAAAGAAGAAAGAAAGATGAAAAGAAAAAAAAAGAAGGAAAGAAAGAAGGAACAAAAGAAAGAAGGAACAAACAAAAGAAAGAAAGAATGAAACAGTAAAAACACCAACAGATGGAAAGAAAAGAAAAAAGAAGCAAAGAAAAAAGAAAGAAGGAAAGAAAGAAGGAAGGAATGAAAGAAAAAAAGAAAGAATGAAAGTAAAAAAAGAAAGAAAGAAAGAGTAAACACACCGACAGACACAAAGAAAAGAAAAGAATGAAAGAAAGAAAGAAAAAGTAAATACACCAACAGACAGACAGCAGTCATGGCAATGTATCACAGAGCATAACCAACCAACAGACCGACTGACAGAGACGGACAGACAGACAGACGGACAGCAATCCTGGCAATGTATCACAATCGACAGAGAGATGGACAGACAGCAGTCCTGGCAATGCATCACAGTGTATGACTGACAGACCAACAGACTGAGCAACAGAGATGGACAGACAGACACACAGCAGTCCTCAGTCCTGGCAATGTACCACAGTGTATCACTGACAGACCAACAGACTGACCAACAGAAACAGACAGACAGACAGACAGCAGAGGTTGACTGACCAGCAGCAACTCCAACAGGACAATGCCCAGTGACCAGGTGTCCACTTTAGGACCGCTGACCGGCTGGACACACGTCTCTGACTCCTCCTCCACCTCCACCGGCCCACTGCACACCACCTCTGGGGCCAGGTACTGGGGGGACCTGCCCACACAGTACACATCACATACAGTACACATCACACACACAGTGCACATCACACATCACACACAGTACACATCACACACATAGTACATGCACTGCACACCACCTCTGAGGCCAGGTACTAGGGGGACCTACACATAGTACACATCACACACAGTACACATCACACACACAGTACACATCACACCCATAGTACACATCACACACATAGTACACATCACACATACAGTATATACACTGCACGCCTCTGGAACCAGGTACTGGGGGGACCTACACATCACACACACAGTACACATCACACCCATAGTACACATCACATACATGGTACACATCACACACACAGTACACATCACACCCATAGTACACATCACATACATGGTACACATCACACACACAGTACACATCACACACATAGTACACATCACATACACAGTACACATCACACATATAGCACATACACTGCAAACCACCTCTGGGGCCAGGTACTGGGGGGGGCTACACAGATATAGTAGACATCACACACACACAGTACACATCACACACATAGTACGCATCACACAGAGTACACATAACATACACAGTACACATCACACACAGTTCACATCATACACATAGTACACATCACACAGTACACATTACACACATAGTACATGCACTGCACACCATCTCAGGGGCCAGGTACTGGGGGGACCTACACACATATTACACATCACACACACAGTACACATCACACACAGTACACTTAACACACATAGTACACATCTCATACAGAACATGCACTGCACACCATCTCAGGGGCCAGGTACTGGGGGGACCTACACACATAGTACACATGACATCACACACAGTACACATAACATACATAGTACACATCTCACGCAGAACATGCACTGCAGACCACCTCTGGGACCAAGTACTGGGGGGACCTAAACACACAGTACACATCAAATACAGTACACACCACACACACAGTATGCATCACACACAGTACACACACAGTGCACATCACACACAGTACACATAACATACACAGTACACATCTCACACAGTACATGCACTGCACACCACCTCTGGGGCCAGGTAGTGGGGGGATCAAAACACACAGTACACATCACATACAGTACACATCACACACAGAACATATCACACACACAGTACATACACCGCACACCACCTCCGGGGCCAGGTACTGGAGGGACCTGCACACACACAGTACACATCACACACACAGCACACATCATACACAGTACACATCACACACTTTTTTTCTTTCTTTTTTATTGCTACGCCCTAATCTGTACCATTTAGGTGGCATTACACCCTCCCTGATCATTTCAAGTCCCCCACACATGACTAAAATCCAGGATCGTCTGTCAAAATTCCGGTGTCAACAGTCCAGTGGGAACTTTAGATGTTAGGTCACCAAAAGGCCACACACCAGAGGAGACCCTTTAGCGGTGTTCAGTAGTGGCTGTTCTGATCATATTACACACACTGTACCTGCACTGCACACCACCTCTGGGAACAGGCACATGGAGGGAGTGGGGTGGGGGACCTACACATACAGTACACATCACAAACATATAACACATCACACATGTAGTACACATCACATACAGTGCACATCACACACATAGTACATACACTGCACACCACATCCAAGGATAGGTCCTGGGGTGAGGGGGGGGGGTCTACACACACGCAAAGTACATGTCAGACACATGTTCTTTTTTTTTCTCTGCATGCATGCGTGTGTGCATGTGTGCATACGTGCATGCATGCGTGCGTCTGTCTGTCTGTGTCTGTTTCCTCTATGCATTGCTTTGTCTTTTCTTTTCCATTGTCCTTTTTTTTTCTTCAATGCCATCTTTCTTTGCTCGTCCCTTTCTCTCCCTTTTCTTTTCCTGTTCTTTCCCTCCTCTCCTCAGTGTGACGGACATTTCCATGGTGAAGGCGAGCTCTCTCTCAAGGGAGGGAAGAAGTGTGGTGTGACTCACCCAATGGGAAAGCTGACGTCAGCTCCCCAGTCAGTCATGTAGTACATTCCGTATTCCGCCAGCTTGACATCATTCTGTGGAACACAGACAGGTCAGTCAGTAAACGGCCAGCACAACACTGGACTTTGAGGGTCCTTCTTTACCTTCTTCCTCCTTGTTCATGGGCTGCAACTCCAACATTCACTTGTACACAAGAGTGGGCTTTTACAAATATGACTGTTTTTACCCCCACACCCCCAATGTAAGCAGTCATACTCTGTTTTCAGGGGGGTGCATGCCAGGTGCGTTTATGTTTTCTTAACCCACCAAACGCTGACATGGTTTACAGGATCATTAACACGAGTATTTGATCTTCTGCATGCACATACACATGAAGGGGGTTCAGGCACTAGCAGGTCTGCACATGTGTTGACCTGGGAGATCAGAAAAAATCTCCACCCTTAACCCACCAGGTGTCGTGACCGAGACTTGAAACTGGGGCCCTCACATCGGAAGTCCAAATCTTAACTACTCAGCTGTTGCACCTGTCAATCTGAGGATCCTTGATTTGAATACTGGTCACTAAACCTAGTGGGTATAGGGTGGAGATTTTTCCAGTCTCTAAGGTCAACAGATGTGCAGACCAGCTAGTGCCTGAACCCCCTTCGAAAGTATATGCATGGGATGATCACATACGCACTTTAAAGATTCTGTTATCCATGTCAGCATTCTGTGGGTTATAGAAACAAGAACATACCTAGCATGCAAACCCCTTGAAAATAAGATTAAAGCTGCCCAGATAGCCAGGTAAAAGCAGGAATGCACATAGCAGCTCATTAGTTCATACAGGTGAAAGTGTGAGTTTCAGCCCGTGAACAGAGAAGTACTACTGTCTGACCCCTGTCCCAGTCTGTGTGTCTCTGGGACAGTGATGTTTCAGTCACTGATGTGCACACACCACGCCTGCTGATCACAAGCAAACACACAGAAAGGGTGGGGAGGGTCTGGGATTTATCACAACTACAAGAAATCAACATAACATCAATCACAGTGCATTTTTCCCCTTTCCAACATGAAAAAGAAACTCTGAGCACAAACTTATTCACACATATACAAACACACACACACTGATTAACAATGCATAAAGGCAAACAAAGTCCAACTCAATACAAGAGTGTATTCGTTTGTTTGTTTGTTTGTTTTCATCTAATATCACAAAACAACAGTGAAAAAGACCTTAAACTAAAGAAGCAGCAGTGAAAGAAGTGAACCACAGAATTAGAGAAGCAGGAAAGGGGAAGGCAAACAGAGAAGTGGCCGCCGGGGTGGGGGTGGGGGGGGAGGATGACGAAAGGAAATCCTGACTGACAGGGGTCTGGAGCAGAAGGTTGTCCATGGACAGACTGCGGTGAGTGACGCCTTTAGCATGCAGGTAGCTGAGGGCCTCCAGGATCTGGTGACCCACGTGCACCACACTGCTTTCACTGCACACAGCCAGTCACTCTGGTTATAAATACCACCTTCACTGCCACTGAACTAAGTACTGAAGCCCTTTCTGGAATCAATGTGAAAACGGATACTCAATGTTCTGCCTATGCATCATTTTGAAACAAACTAATCGTCTTATTACTGAGTTGCCCCAAATTTTTTTGGCCGAGGAGAGCAAACAGATAAGCCTGGTTTGCATCAGTTTGACATGGTACAGAAAATGACACCAAATAAGCATTATATCACATGGGATCAATGTGTGAATGAATACTTCTTGTTCTGCCAAACCAATTATTTTGTTGTAAACTAAGCATTCTAATATCAAATGGATTCAATGTGTGAATGAATATTTATCATTCTACCTGTGTTACTTTGATGTGGAATAGTTAATACTCACAGCAACTTGCTGATGTACAAATCATAATTTATCTGCAAACCCTTGTCTGAACAAAAAAAACCCCACCAGATTTCTAATCACTGCAACACTAGTAAATCAGAGTTCACTGACACAACCATTATAATAGTATATACTATATCCACTGCTCTTACACCTTCATGCAATGGGAATCCTTCCATCTTCAATAAGCTCATCTGCCTGTCATGTGAATTGCCTGTTTGTGCTCCAAGACAGTCACAAGCAGACTAGCAATCTTCAGCCAGCACAAGTGGAAAGCAATGGACATGAAAACTGTCTGATTATCTGTTGGATATGTTTATCTCAACTGTCTGATTAAAAACAAGTCTCAATCCTAAATAGAAAACAAAGTGGGCATGCGGACACACGGACACACAGACACACACACCATACACAAAAACTCTCTCTCTCCCCCCCCCCCCCCCCCACAGCCCCTTCTCTCTCCACTGACTGCCATACCTGGAATACTTTCCAGTGGACAACTGGCTCTGCAGTGTTGTTGGGTAGTACTCTGACACCACCAGCATGCGCTCTGCCACACATCATCACAGTCAATACAACACATCCTGTTCAATCATTGGTCATCATTACGTATCAACCCCTATACAACAATGGTGTCATCTTGATAGTCCGACATAGCAATGTCTGATATGTCATCATCAGTCTCATTAATCCCACATGACAGTAGTTGGACATGTTGAAGGTCCAATGCAGCAATGATCTGACAGGGCAATCTGACATGTATTCAGTCTGACACTTTTTTTTTCTGACTTGTGGTCTGAAACTATACACAGCTCTATAAATCACACAGTGCCTGCCAATATGGATGTATGCATCTCTCTCTCTCTCTTCCCCTCTTTGTCTGTCTGTATGTCTCTCTCCATTTCTCTCTCACTTCCCCAATTGCCCTTTCCGCTTCTCTTTGTATGTCTGCCTGATTCAGATTATAACTGCCTACATACCTTCCAGTCTCCCTGCCTGTAAGTGTCTGCCTTCCCCCTCTCTCTTTCTCTCACTATATATACAGAAGGGGCAAGGGAGAGAGACACAGAGAGAGAGACAGAGAGAGGGACAGACAGACAACAAGACAGAGAGATAGAAATGTGTGTATATTTGTAAATGACTTGAAAATACTGAAATGACTGTTCAAAAACAAACCAATAACATTTCATGGAAAAAAAAAAATTAAGGGAGAAACAAATGTGTAGTATAACAAAATGTTCATGTCTTCAACAAAACAATAAAATTCAGATTCTTGCCACATTGAAACATAGCTACAGTGGACTTAATGTCTTAGTACAACGGCTTTTCAGACTACTGCTTTGTCAGACCATTGCTATGTTGGACCATTGCCATGTCCAACTATCAATACACCTGACTTTCAACATGTCAAACAAATGAACGTCAGACAATTGACATGTTAGACTACTGGACTGTAGCCTACAACAATAACCTTAAAAAGTGAGTGAGTTCTGAAATGTCTGTAAACCTGCATGCAGTTAATAAATGCATGTTAATCCCCCTTCAAGCATTGGCACAGGCCTTCACATGGACCAGCCTTCTTAGCCCAGTCTGGTAGCATACAGGTTCAATGTTTACATCCACTGCCGTGTGGCCAAAGAACATAACATCACAGGCATGAGAAGGAACAGGTATATATATATATATATATATAACAGTACTCAGGCACCACAAGACCACCACCTAATTATTATGAGCAGTGGAAATGCCAATCTTTATTTTGCAGATCTGAACTCACAACCTCCTGAAAGAGAGCTCAGCAATCCTGTGTTTTAACAATACTGGGCAAGTGCACTACTTCACTGCTTAGCACCCAGACCCCATTTTGGTGGGCTGTGAAATGCTGCTGATTTGTTTCCTGCTTCCAAAAGCCAACCACTGGTGCTGACGTGGATACAAATCTTTACTGTGTATGTTTTAATATTCTGTGTTTGAACAAGGTTCAGGCACAAGCAGTTCTGCTGCATATGACCTACCCTTTACTCACACACTGCTGGGATCTGATCCCTACATCTTGTGAAACTCAGTGAATTTACCACTTGGCTACTGACCTACTATCTGTGAAATGCACTGTCATATCATCGTAACTTAGCCAGATCTACCACATCAATACTTCCGATATAGCATGAACACATCAGAGTGACTTCCCTTGTCACTAATGCCATGCAAAGGTAAACATTAATAAAGTTAAAAATAATAACACGTGGCGTAAAATCAAAGGTACCTTAAGATGAAGATAAAAGAATGTTTCAAGTCTTTGACTCTTCATCAAAAATAAAAAAAGCCGACGCTGATAATGAAACCCCAAAATTCCCCTCAGACCTTGTACACAACATCATAACATTACATGCACCAAAGACACAACCATTACCACCACCTAACATACAAATGAGTAATACAATACAATACAATATGATACAATACAATACAATACACTCCACTCCAGTCCACACAGCAGAAGGAAGCCTAAGGCCAGGCATCCAGTACCGTGTTTTGACTTGGCAATGTCCAGGTAACGACAGAGGCGGGGATGTTGCAGAGTGGTCAGGAACTGGAAACGACCCATGACCTTGATGGAGTTGGGGGTCAAGGGCAGGCCATTGGCACCACACTTGTCGTTAGGATGACTGGCTGCATAGAAGGTCGTCACACCAAAGTCAGCCTTCCCCAACGTGGCCATGGTGACCCTCGTTTGATCACCGGCACTGCGGAAAATGAATCCCTGGCACTGAGAGAACTGGGTCACCAACACTGAGAGAATTGGGTCACCAACACTGAGAGAATTGGGTCATTGGTGCTGACAAAATTGGGTCACCACCACTGAGAGAACTGGGTCACAAGCACTGATGGAGATGGGTCTGTTCACAATTGCTGAAAGAAATGAGAAAACAAGTTACCATTAGTTAACTACTTATAATTTTCTAAAAATAAAAAAAACAATACTTAGAATATCAATGATTAAATGAACTGAAGATTTGTTTGTTTATTTATTTATAGTCTGTTCATCTAAGATGATCATATCTGACTGATGAACTGAAGAGTTGGGGATTTTTTTTTTTAACTTAAAGATTAAGAGATAAGCTGGTGTATACATGACAGAAATGTATTTAAACACTTGAAAAGAAGCCATAGGATATATGAGCAACCTGTGAAATATCATCTCCCTGTCGACAATGATAAAGACTGACACACAAAGCAACAGTGCACTGGAGTGTTGGCACCTACATTGCTAACAAAAGATCCTAGATCATAGTTTTCATTTGCACACAAGCATTGATTGCTTCACTTGAACTTTAGCTTGAATTTGGTAGACATTGTAGGCCTGTTCATCATTCTGTAGGTAAAAAAAAATCAATCATTTTTAGTGACATGCATGGCCTACCTATGTGTAGCATATTGGCCCGTACAGTGAAGGTAGGGTGATCCAGTATATGGCAAGTCTTTTCTTAACTCATTCAAGCCTGCGCCCGCCTGAGAGGTGTGCGCCACTGATCGCCATTCTCCACCTAAGCCCGCCTGACAGGCAGGGGAACAAATCCGTTTATTTAAACCAGTTCATCAGCTCATTATTATGCATGAAACTGCTAGGTAAGGGAAGTAACACCAACTTAACTTCCTTCCTCACTGGCACGCGAAGTTTCGCTCCAAAAATCAAATGATTAGTGTGTTTTTTATCTTGTTTTCCGAATTGATATGGTAAAACGTCTAAGGCTTACTGCGCAGTTTAGAGCTCAATGAAATTATGATGGACTCTTGCAGCAAATTCAATCCAAATAATGATGATTTGTCTAGAAATTCTTTTGATAATTCATGGGAAAGTGAAGGAGATGAAATTAGGAACCAGTGTAGACAAAGTGACGGCCACAGGCAGAAGACCCTAATGGGCTGAAAGGGTTAAAGGTTGAGACTGTTGGCACCATTACGACTGTGTCTGATAAACTATTCCATGAGTTCACAAGTCGTTCTGTGAAGGAGCTTCATACACATTCAGTCTATAATGATTTGCTCAGCTTAAGACTATTCCCCCAAATTTCCCAACAATTGGAGCATGTGATATGAGGTCCCTGTAATTACCATGAATAAACTTGTACAAGTTGATCATATTGCCACACCCCCTCCACCCCTATTTAATCTTGCTGCAACTTAACAATATGACAGGACACACCCCTTTTCTTTTTCACAAGACGAATAATGTAGTAAGCTAATACATACTGGACAACAATCTCACAGGCATTGAGGTATGTCCATGTCTCCTGACAGGCTAATCAGGCTGCCATAGCAGTCCCTGAGAATACATTGATTAGCAGTCCATGCCATCATCAATCCAAATTCACTGGGAAACAGACAAAAAGAGCTGAGGAGGGCAGGGCATCCCAAATCCAGACAGTTGAGAGAAAAAAATCTATTTATCTTGATTTGATAGTCTTGGGGTATAAAAATCCATATGTAATTAATTCCTTCATTTCCCATTTCTTTTCACGTTTTTCTCACCCATGCACTGTTGATCCAACTTTATAAAACTACAAAATGCTCAGTAAACAGGGGTAGTAAAGCCGACTCCATAAAGACAATGTTCAATCAAAATAGCCAAGGCGGGGAGGTACAGACCTTAAGAATCGTTCGAGTTGAGAATGCGTTGACAACTTGGCTATTCATGAGCCGACAGAAAAAATAAAGTTGATTTTAACGACCCTCTCCCTATTAATTTAGAGGGTGTTTTTTGTTTGTTGTTGTTGTTGTTTTTTTAACTTACTGCGCTCCGTGAGAGAAAAAGAACAAAGATTTTGTACCTGCTCACACCCCCAAGAAGCAGAAGACAATTCTCTGCCGGAAGGAAGAAAAACAGGTATCAGGTCAAGGACGAGAAAAAAAAAGTTAAAATCCACATTGCGCTGAAACAATATATACTAGAGTAATATTTATATTAAGCTTGAAAGACAAGTGTGATGTTTTATATTGTTTCATTTTGCCGATTGATTAGTTACGCTTAGTTTGCTAGGAGCAATGAAATTATTTTAAATAAATCAGTTTTTGATTCGAAAAAATTCCCAGTGTTTACATTAGATACAGGAAGTTCCTGCACATGCTGAAACGTGTTGTTTACAGTGAAACGTCTGGATCATCGTCTTCATACATACATTCTACAGCCTAGAGACTACACAAATAAGTTTGTGTTGCGTTTCAATGTTTTCATTGATATTCTTCTCTCTCTCTCTCTCTCTCTCTCTCTCTCTCTCTCTCTCTCTCTCTCTCTCTCTCTCTCCCACCCCCCTCTCTCTCTCTGTCGTCTGTCTCTTCGAAGTTACTAACGAATTATACCCATTCAACATATAATCATGTCACACCTGTGAATAGTTTTGCAACCGTTTACCAGAAAGATCCAAGTGTAGTGAAAAACTACCATGTGTAAAGTGTACAATCAGTCCTCCTTCAAATAAAATATGTTTGAAAACAGGCATCAAGTGTTCATTTTGGAAATAGTTCACAGGTCTGCATGAGGTAGATACATTATGTGGCAGACTGTATATGTTCTAAAACTTTATTAGTCTGTTGTTAATTTCATAGATGTATAGTATAATTAGTTCATACTCTATTGGTTATGTATGTTATTGTTTCAGTCACCCTTGCTTTATTATACACAAATGGGCATATCATATTGATTGTGTTTTTTTGCATTACTTATTTGTCACAATAGATTTCTCTGTATGAAATTGCAGCTGTTCATGAAGAGATTATGTCACAGCAGTGCAGAGCTTTGCTTTCTTTTTTCACCTGCATTCAAGTGTGTTAGTTTCACTGTCTTAGTGGATTTTTTTTCTTCATAATTTTGTTGCTGTGGGTTATTTTACGTATGCTAAGTGCATACTGCACACAGGACCTTAGTTTTTCATCATTTTCAAATGACTAGCATCCAGATCACCACTCAAGGTCTTGAGGAGGAGAGACAATTATGGCAGGTATTGGTGCATTTGATCCCATTCACTCAGATTCTCTCACTTATCATATCATATCAATATTAAAGCGTGTAAGCTGATAAGGCCTTTTGCCCGCTTCCTGTAGATGGACATTTTATTAGCAAGCCACCACTCCAATTATTGATGAAGTATTCTAGGATATCTTGTTGATACTTATACTCAGGTATGCTGCTAATCAATCTATAAGATTGATAAGAAGGGGGGGGAAAGTTTTTAAAAGTGCTGTATTCTCAGGCTCTGTGTCTCATTGTCTGTTACATGTCTGTCTCTGTCTCTGTCTGCATGTCTGTCTCTGTGTCTGTTTGTCTGTCTATGCCTGGCTGTCTCTCTCACTCACTCACTATTTCTTTCTCTTTATCTCTATCTTTCTCTCTCTGTGATGCTTTCTCAACCATAATCTTGTACACAAATGACATCCTGTGTGAATGGTTAGTGCTATTAAAAAAATATATTTAACACACACACACACACACACACACACACACACACACACACACACACACACACACACACACACACACAAACAAAAAAACAAAAACAAAAAAAACACACCTTCTGTTCATTATTTTCAGGGACAGCTGATCCTCCATTTCCACGATGGATTTTTCTGGACAGCACATCAGAGCCATTGCTGACCTCCTGAAAACGGAGGAGCCAGAGTCTGACAGTGATGAGGACATGAAGGTAACAGGGTGTGAAGGGGACCCCTACATGTCCAGTGTTACATTGGAACTTTTATAATCACTTTTGTTTCTGAAAGAAATGATGAACAAATTAACTGGCCAAATACAAAATAGATATATGACGAACGTTTTACATGATCACACAGGAGTTTTTTTTTTATCTGCACTTTTTTTTCCTCCACCATCATGCTTATGTGTGTGTGTGTGTGTGTGTGTGTGTGTGTGTGTGTGAATCAGAATAAATCTATCATTAGTGTGGTGAAGCCTGTGATACATACAGTGTGTGTGTGTGTGTGTGTGTGTGTGTGTGTGTGTGTGTGTGTGTGTGATTTTCAGTTTAATTGTGATTTTTCTTTTCTTTTTTTTTTCTTTTTTTTCTTTTCTTTTTTTTTTTTACACATGATCTGCAAGACTCATTTGATAAACATTTCATATGATAACAAAAAAATTGTTAATCAGCACTTGTTTTCCTCCTCTGTAATGATGTGTGATACAGACTGTAAAACTATATAGATACGTAGGGTTTTTTTTTATATTCCAGTTTAATTATGTCCTTGTTTTTTCTTGTTTCCTCATGATCAGCCAGACTCGACAGTGGCAGCAATGGGGCCAGGCGATGTGGGACCTGTGAAACAAACAGCACCGACCCCACAAACTAAAGGTATCTCTGACTGTCTGTCTGTCTGTCTCCCTGTCTGTCTGTCTGTCACACACATACACACACTAGCACTAAAACATACTAACAAAAGGCCTTGCACATTCACACTCATACACGCTCATACACACACACACACACACACATATGTATAAATATGATGGTGGAGGGGAAAAAAAGTGAAGATAAAAAAAAACACACACGCTTAAAAACACAAAATTACACACACACACACACAAGTACCGATACTCATGTTGACACATACACATGCACACTGTTAGTGAAACAAACACATTTTAACTAATACCACATTTTTCATCACAGTATGTGTGTGTGTCAGAAAAAGAGACGACAGCGACCAAAGATATCTGGGATGCTGATGAAGTTCCTGAAGGGGCAGAGTTTGAAATTCTGAATGACCCACGTCCTCAGCCTGAGTGAGTTGAGTGTGTGTGTGTGTGTGTGTGTGTGTGTGTGTGTGTGTGTGTGTGTGTGTGTGTGTGTGTGTGTGTATTTGTGTGTGTTTATGTGTGTGTGTTTGTGTGTGTGTGTGTGTCTCTATATAATTTTGTGTTTTTAAGTGTTTGTGCATGTGTGTGTGTGCATTTGTGCGTGTGTGTTTGTGTGTGTGTGTATGTGTGTGTGTGTGTGCGCGTGTGTGTGTGTGTGTGCGTGTGTGTGGATCAGAAGCTGATTGTAGCGAGCAAGATTAGGTGTAGAAACATCACAGAGACAGGAAGAGGTAGATTGTATTTTTATAAATTTATAACCTAGGGTGCTGATTTTGTACTTTATTTTGTGTGAAACAGGGAGCCAGTGGAGAGATTGCAAGTTGATGTGCTCGCATATTTTCTTTCTGAGGAAGAATTGGGCAGTAGAGTTTTGTGTGTTCTGAAGGGAATGAATGGATAAAACAAAACAGACTTGCATTAGTTGTGGCGAGAGAGAATGAAAGAACAACCAGTAAAACTGATCTACCATAATTGACAGTAGCAGAATTGACAAGTCTGTCTGATACACTTTTGCATGTGATAGTATGTTTGATGGTTATATCTCAGTATGCCATTGTGGAGATTAAGCTAAAGATCCTTTCTTCTCGTTCACTCTGTTACTCAAGAGATCAAACAGGATGAATGCAGGAAAGACATTAATTTCAGGTATGAAAGTTTTGTATAAAAAATAGTGAGTGGTGGAGACCTTGTATTCAGAAATGAAGTACTGTACAAATATGCAGTGAGTAGCAAACTCTTGATTTTCAGGTTTACGGCATTGAACAAGCACGTGGAAAGCAGTAAAAACATTAATTTTTAGGTTCGAAATACTGGACAAATAAATATGATTTCAGGTATCAGATACTGTACAAATAAACATGATTATAGGTATGAAATACTGGACAAATAATCATGACTATAGGTATGAAATACTGTACATACTGTACAAATAAACATGATTTCAGGTATGAAATGCTGGACAAATAACCATGATTACAAGCATGAAATTCTGTACAAATAAATATGATTGTGGTTATAGAATACTGTAAAATAAACATGATTTCAAGTATGAAATACTGTAGAAATAAACATGAATCCAGGTATGAAATGCTGTACAAATAAATATGATTTTGTTTATGAAATACAGTAAAATATACTTAATTTCAAGTATGAAATACAGTACAAAAACATGATTTCAGGTATGAAATACTGGACAAATAAACATGATTTCAGGTATGAAATACTGTACAATTAAACATGATTCCAGGTATGAAATACTGGACAAATAAACATAATGTTGGTTATGAAAAACTGTAAAATAAACATGGTTTCAGGCATGAAATACTGTACAATTAAACATGATTTCAGGTATGATATACTGGACAAATAAACATGATCTCAGGCATGAAATACTGAACAAATAAACATGATTTCAGGTGTGATATACTGGACAAATAAACATAATTTCAGGTATGAAATACTGGACAAATAAACATGATTCCAGGTATGAAATACTGTACAAACAAGCAGTGAGCAGCGAAGACATGTTCCTGCAGATGGGGAACAAAACACCACTGACATCCAGCTGTGAAGACATGGTGGTGAGTGCACACACTTTCACACACTCTGTGACTTGTTCATACTCTAGTTGGTTGGTTGGTTGGTTGGTAGAGTAAGTGGATTGGTGATTAATCAACTGATGAACCAACAGACAGGTTGATCAGTTGATAATGAGTGTGTGTGTGATGCGGGGGCAGGTGCAAGGTGCAAGGAAGGGAGCAGGGTGTGTCTGTGTGTGATATATAGAATGTTTGTGTGATGTGTGTGTATATGAGAGTGTGTATTGTCTCAATGTAGCTCAAGATAGTGACAGTAACCACAGTACATCATCTGCTCACTGTCTTCCTGTGTCACTGTTGTGATACTTTCCGTGTGGTACCAGACACACCCTCCCTCTCCTGAAAATTCTTCCCTCCATATATCCCAGTGTTCAGCACAGACTCTGCATTTACTGTCACTCCGTTTAGCTTTCCTCTGTGGAAGAGGAAGGTGGCAGAATGGTTAAGATGCTCATCTGCCAGTACAAAGTCTTTGAGGGTCTGGGTTCAAATCTGGCTCTCACCTTTTCTCCCAAGTTTGACTGGAAGATCAAACTGAGTGTCTAGTCATTCAGATGAGACAATAAATCAAGGTCCTGTGTACAGCACGCTGTAATGTGGCACACTGAAAAAGAACCCATCACAATGATGGTGTTGTCCTCTGGCAAAAATCTGCAGCAGAAATCTACTCTGATATGTACACAGATATTTGTGATTGCACTCAAGGCCTGACATAGCATGTTGGGTTATGCTGCTGGTCAGGCATCTGCCCAGCAGATGTGGTGTAACATATATGGATTAGTCCGAACATAGTGTTGCCTCCTTGAGAAACTGAAGCTGAAACTGAAACTTCTCCTGTGGTATCAAACACATGCCCTGTCCTGAAAATCCTTCACTCAATCTGTTCAATGTTCAGTGGAGACTGCACCTTCTGTCACTCCACCTCATCACCACTTGGAATCCAGAGCTTGTTTGGATCTGAGTACTTCCCTACATTCCCACACTCTCCAAATTCACACCTCCCCACCATTCCTTGGCTGGGAATGAGAGTGGAACACCCATGGTTTGGGAAGGGCTGTATAGATTTTTTTTGGATTTTTTTTTTATGTATGTATGATATTCAGTCGTGTTCGACTATGGCCATCAGAACAGCAGAGGAGGTAACTGCTGTCCTGTCTGTCTGGGCTAGAATTTGATTGTAGTGAAGAGTGTCTTGCCCAGTTACATCCCCACTCTCTCGGCCAAGAGGGTGGGATGGTTCCCAAAGGCCGACTAGCCCTCAAGGCTGCAGCACTAAGAGCCAGTGCAATTTTGCCTCCTAGTTTGAGAGTCACAGTCCTTCACAAAAGACTAAGCTGTAAATGAATAGATGTTCGTGGTTCGTCCATCGGGATCGACGAGGACCATCTAGTCATCCTGGGGGTGGGTGGGTTGGGCTCTGTGGGTACGTAGATGACTGGTCAGGCCAATCCGCGCCCGGAAGGTTCTGACGCAGTGTGGACAGGGGATGATGGCGGCTGTCGGGGACTTGCTGTCACTGCTTTTCCTGACCTGTCTGCATTGCTCTGCTGCAGTGATTCTATTGGCCTCACAGGATTTGGTGCCTTTGTGGACAGCTGAACCCCACTTTGGTCTGTCCATTGCATTCAGCTCCCATGTGTCGTGGCTGATGTTGAAGGCCTTCAGAGAAGCTTTCAGAGTGTCTTTGAAGCGCTTCTTTTGGCCTCCATGGGAGCGCTTGCCATGTTGGAGTTCTCCATACAGCAGTTTCTTGGGGAGCCGGTGGTCTGGCATGCGAACTACATGGCCAGCCCAGCGCAGCTGGGCCTGCATCAAGATGGTGTAGATGCTGGGCAAGTTTGCATGAGTGAGCACCTCTGTGTTAGGGATCTTCTCTTGCCACTTTATGCCGAGAAGTTTTCTGAGGCTGGTGGTGTGGAAGTGGTTCAGCTTTTTGGTGTGGCGTTTGTAGACCGTCCATGATTCACATCCATAGAGCAGTGTGGAGAGAACTATGGCCTTGTATACCTTGAGCTTCGTCTCCAGGATGATACCTCTCCTGTTCCAGATGTTCTTATGGAGTCTGCTGAAGGCAGCGCTGGCTTTGGCGAGTCTGGCATTCACCTCATCGTCGATGACAACTGTGCGAGAGAGTGTACTGCCCAGGTATGTGAACTTGTCCACCGCGTTCAGTTGTTGCCCGTTGATGAAGATGTTTGGTTCAACGTAAAGCTTTCCTGGAGCTGGCTGGTGCATCACCTTAGTCTTCTTTGTGCTGATTGTGAGGCCAAAGTCGTCACAGGCAGCAGAGAACTTGTCGACGCTGTGTTGCATGTCAGCTTCGGAGGCAGCGTTGAGAGCGCAGTCATCAGCAAACAGGAAGTCGTTGACAGTGTCTGTCCTCACCTTGGTTTTTGCTTGACGCTTCCTGAGGTTGAAGAGTGAGCCATCTGTGCGGTACCTGATGCCAATGCCTACGTCAGCGTCTCTGAAGGCATCTATCAGCATGGCTGAAAACATGAGACTGAACAGGGTGGGGGCAAGAACACATCCTTGCTTGACTCCCTTGGAGACAGGGAATGGTTCTGAAGTCTCTCCATTGTCTTGGACTCGGGCCAGCATCCCATCTTGTAGTTGCCATATGATGGTGATGAACTTTCTGGGACATCCGAACTTCACCATGATTCTCCAAAGGCCATCTCTGCTAACAGTATCGAAGGCCTTGGCCAGATCGACATATGTGGAGTAAAGGTCAGTGTTCTGTTCCTGACACTTCTCCTGGAGCTGCCTGGCAGCAAACACCATGTCGATAGTCCCACGTTCTTTCCGGAAGCCACACTGGCTCTCTGGTAGGAGACCTTGCTCAAGGTGCGCTATGAGACGGTTGAGTAGCACTCTGGCCAGAGTCTTGCCTGTGATGGACAGCAGGGATATTCCACGATGGTTGTCACAGGCCTGACAATTTCCTTTGCGCTTGTACAGGTGTATGATGGAAACGTCTTTGAAGTCCTGTGAAACTGCCTCATGCTGCCAGATGAGCTGGAACAGCTGATGAAGCTTCTCAGTCAGCGCCATACCACCTTCTTTGTAGACCTCAGCTGGAATGGAGTCTGAGCCAGGGGCTTTGCCATTGGATAGCAGACGGATAGCTTTCTGGGTCTCCTCCAAAGTTTGAATGGCATCCAACGACTCACTGACTGGCACCTGGGGGAGTCGGTCGATGGCTTCATCATTGATGGTGGAAGGGCGGTTCAGTACGCTGTCAAAGTGTTCAGCCCATCTCTCAAGGATCCTGTCCTTGTAAGTGATTAGGGTAGAACCATCAGCACTGAGGAGTGGAGCAGATCCAGAGGTGGTGGGACCGTAGACTTCTTTCAGGCCATGATAGAAGTTCTTCATGTCGTTCCTGTCTGCAAAGCCCTGGATCTCATCAGCTTTGTTGCTCAACCAGGAATCCTGCATCTGCCGCAGCTTCAGCTGGATGGTGCTCCGTGCGCTCTTCAGTATGTCTTTCTTTGACTGTGACTTGGGATCTTCAATGTGGGCTCTGTAGGCTTGGCATTTGTCTTCCAGCAGCTGCTTGATCTCAGTGTACTTCTAATCAAACCAGTCTTTGTGCTTGCTGGCAGAAGGCCCCAGGCACTCCATGGCAGTGTTGTACACTGTCTCATGCAGTGCGCCCCATGCTGCCTCCACATTCTGGTTGTCCAGCGCGGTGGACTCAAGGCGTTCCTCCAGGGTGTCAGCAAAGCTCTGCTTGATGTTGCCTAGCTCCAGCTTGTTGACATTCAGGCATTTGGGTGCTTTCATGCCCTGAGGCCGTCTCTTGGGCTGGATGCGTAGGTTGAGTTTGGAGACGATAAGGCGGTGGTCTGTCCAGCACTTGGTGCCGCACATGGCCCTCGTGACTCGTACGTCCTGCCTGTCCCTCTTCCTGACGATGACAAAGTTGATGAGATGCCAATGCCCAGAGCGAGGATGCATCCATGATGTACTGTTACGGGTAGGGAGGCAGAAGACGGTGTTTGTGATAAGAAGGTCATGCGTGGCACATGTCTGGAGAAGTAGTTGACTATTGCTGTTACAGTTCCCAACCCCATGCTTCCCGATCATGCCTTCCCAGGAGGTGCTGTCACAGCCAACTCTCGCGTTAAAGTCACCAAGAATGTTGAGCTTGTCTGCGTTGGGAACAGTGGTGATGACAGCGTTCAGGTCCTCATAGAACTTGTCCTTGATCTCATCTGGGTTGGTCATGGTGGGCGTGTAGGCGCTGACAATGGTGGTAAACTCCTTCCCGTTGCATAAAGGGAGTTTCATCATCATCAGGCGATCGTTCACTCCTTTCGGGGGGCCAGCCAGCTTGCCAACGAGGGTTGTCTTCACTGCAAAGCCAACTCCAGCCTCACGTCTCTCTTCAGGTCCACGACCACTCCAAAAGAAGGTGTAGCCTGCGCCTCGCTCACAGAGTTCACCTTCTTCTGCCAGTCTGGTCTCACTAAAGGCAGCGATGTTGATGTTGAATCTGGCTAGTTCACTCTCAGTGAGTGCTGTGCATCTCTGTGGTCTGTCTGAGTCGCCTCTGTCCAGAAGCGTACGCACATTCCATGTGGCAATGGTCGATGGAGTGCTCCTTGTTTTCTTCTTTCTTTCCTTTGTGTATCGACTGCTTGAGTAGGGTCCCCGTCAGCCGTGGTATGCTGACTAGGGTGGTGTGGAGCAGGCAATGTTTAGGGCACCTTTTCTAGCCTCTTCCTCATGCCATGGAGGTGAGCAGTGCTGTCCTGAAGAGGGCTGCGCAGTCGCTCAGGGGGCTGCCGATCTCCACCGCTGCTCCAGTCGGTGAAAAACGACCCTATGGCCTGAGCCGCCTGTGTGCAGGTCCGTGGCTACAACTGCCAGTGTACCCACACCTGTCACTTCGTCGCTCACCTGTCACCACAGGGCTTGGGGAAAATGATGGTATGGGATGAAGGATGACTGATGACTTGTGTGATGACTTTGTTTGTAGTGAGGAGGAGTTGCGCACCGTCAACCTCACTCTCTTGTCCGAGACCGTCTGTATCCAGTGGCAAGACGAGGTCAAGACGACTGGAGATGGAAACGGATGCAGTGGATGACCAGGATGTCCTATGTGCCTCATCCTGCCCTCAGCACTCCACAGTGCTCTGCTGCAACCGCCTTCCTCTCCGTTGAACCATGAAGGTTTCTTCCGCAGAGTCCGCCGGATCCAGTCTTCACATGCTTGGGTAGACAAGCCCTAACTCACTGAGGGTTTGAGACCTGTCAGCTACCCTCACCTAGTTTAGCCAGCCTGTCAAAGCCGTTGCCTGGGGGTTGGGCGCTGCCGCATGCTAGCAGCTTCTAGGACCCATAGGTGAGAGCTGGGTGCCGGTGGGGACCAATAGAGGACGAACCACTCCCGGAAGAGCGTGACAAGCCCCCCCCTCTAGAGGTACTACCCCTCCCGTGCATCCCCTAAACCCCCAAATGTATAGATAGATATAATTGGAAACACAACTTACGTTCAATATACCATAAAGTTCGGTCTGTAAGCCGCGACCTCTGCGGCTTATACAATGATGCGGCTTATTTGAGGATTTTAACGATCCCATGAGTGTCACATTCTCGTCTATTCTTAGCTGCCCTTCAACTCACCAAAATCATGATTTCTGTTCATGAAGTTTTGGATGAGCTTCAGGATAGTGTGCTAACTGTTCACGTTTTATAGATCAAATCCGCACACATTAAAGCCTTCAGATCAGCATTCAGTTCTACTCTGCTCAAGCGTACACCATCATGCCGAAAACGCGACATTATGCCTATGATGCAGCCTTCAAATTGAAGGCGATCGACCTAGCAGATGACAGTGCAAGCGACGAACCAGCAGCGACCTCCACCTTCATGCTTATGAAGTGAAAGCGAGGCTGAAGTCAGTGACAAGATGGCGGAGGAAGCTGTGCTGGTTCTCTTCAACTCGGACACTGAAGACGAAGATCTCAGTGGATTCAGTGAGCAGGATGACGTTGAATAAATGTGACTATCCCTAAATTATGGATCTTATTTTTGTTGTGTTTATTTATTATTTTTTTGTGGCACTAGAAATATTTTCGCTTGCTTTTCTTTCTGATGTTCCCGCTTGTGTTTATTTCATAACCTACAGTATTGACAGCTTTTCTGTAGTATCAGTATGTGTTCCGGTACCGGAAATAAGTGTGGCTTATAAGCCAGTGCAGCTTATGTATGTATAAACTTAAATTTTTTCAAAAAATTAGTGGGTGCGGCTTATATACCGGTGCGCTCAATAGACCGAACTTTACGGTACGGTTCACATCTGTTTTCTTAATATTGATATGGAAACATAGGCAGAAGCAGTCACCAAGAAGTAAATGACTCCAAGACATTTGAAGGTTTGATGTGTAGTTGTGTGTACAGATTGTATGACTCAGATGTAAAGAATTGTGTTAACTGTTTCCAGGTGAAAATCCATCTGCCAGACACTCAAATGGCTGATGTCACTCTGGATGTCAAATCCAAGTTTTTGGACTGTCGAACACCCAAATAGTAAGGCTTTTATAACATGCTGCACAAGTTAACATTCAGGACTCAAGGAAAGAACACAGATAGAACAATTAATATCTATCTATCTATCGATCTAATCTATTTTTCTATCCATCTATCTACACACACACACACACACACACACACACACACACACACACACACACAATTATATGTAGGATGCAAGAAAAAAAGAGTAGACAGAATACAATCTATGAAAATACATATGTTATGTCTTTGTGTGTATGCATGGATGCGTGTGAGTGTGTGTGTGTGTGTGCGAGCGCAAGTGCGTGTGGTTTTGCATGTGTTTGGTTTACTTCTTCCTTTTGTTCTTTCTTTGTTTCACTATTTAGTGATTGTTGGCATTATGATAGATGTTTTGATGCTGCATGGAATAAAAAACAAAACAAGCAAACAAACAAACAATAAAAACACAAACTAATATGATCTGTTGGAGGCCACAGTGATAGATGAAACACGCCCTCACCTTAATTTGAGCAATTTGTATGGAATAAAAAAAAAAAAAATTACTGATCTGTACTTTTTTATCTGTCGGAGTCCACAGTGATAGATGAAACACATCCTCATCCTTGTGCAGTTTTCATGGAATGAAAAACAAAACAAATCTTTACTTTTTGATCTGTGGAAGGCCACAATGGTAGATGAAATACATTGGTATGCGCAGTTCGCATGAAATGAAAAAAATACATGGATTACAGTACTAACCTGTACTTTTTGATCTGTTGAATGCCACAGTTATAGATGAAATACATTGATTTGTGCAGTTTGCATGAAATTAAAAATTTTTACTAATCAGTATTTTTTGATTTGTCGAAGGCCCCAATGCTAGATGAAATAGATGGTCACCTCTGTGCAGTGTCTGAAGGGAAACATTGGTGTACGTGTGGTTTTCAGCCGATGAAATAGATCGTCACCTGTGTGCAGTGTCTGAAGGGAAACATTGGTGTACATGTGGTTTTCAGCAGATCAAATAGATCGTCACCTGTGTGCAGTGTCTGAAGGGAAACATTGGTGTACGTGCGGTTTTCAGCCGATGAAATAGATGGTCACCTCTGTGCAGTGTCTGAAGGGAAACATTGGTGTGCGTATGGTTTTCAGCCTGCTGGGCCTGCACCTTCCTCACCCTGTGGACCACAAGAACGGCAAGGCCCAGTGGAACGCCAAGACACACAGTTTGCAAGTCACCCTTCGCATGACTCGAGATCTGGATATGTTCAATTTCTGACACCATCTGGCTGTTCATGGCTGTTTTCCATCGCTGTTTTTATCTGTTGATGTTTGTTTCATTTTACTTTTATCTCTTGATGTTTGATTCATTTTACTTTTTTTCTGTTCATGTTTGTTTCATTTTTAAAAACTCTGTTTTGGAAATCTGTGTTGGACAAAAGAGTGGGTGCATGGATTGATCATTGTAAAAGAATGGGTGATGTGTAACGCATGTGCGTTTGAATTCATGATTGCTTGTGATAATAAAAGATGTTGAATCATTTACTGTGGTGCGAGTTTTTCACTTTCCTGTGCTCTAGTTGATTACAATTCTGTCGGTTAATTCTTTCATAATGCTCTTTTCCTGAAAGATGATGTTGAGAATGCGGCTAGTCCCCACTCTCTTTTGCTCTTTTTGACAATATTTATCTTTGTGATTCACACTCGCACGCACACATTTGCGTGTGTGTGGGTGTGTGTGTGTGCGCGCGTGCGAGTGCACACGTGCAACTCACTTTTGCTCTTTTTGACAATATTAATCTTTGTTATTCACACACGCACGCACGCATTTGTGTGTGTGAGTGTGTGTATGTGTGTATGTGCGAGTGCACGCGTGCGCACGCATGTGTGTGTGTGTGAGAGAGAGAGATGCAATTGTGTATTTCATCATCACATACACTATTCTTATATATATATATATATATATATATATATATATATATATATATATATATATATATATATATATATATATATATATATATATATATATATATGCTTTTGTTGTTGTTGTTGTTGTTGCTTTTCATTTGTTTGATTCTTTTCTCTCTCTCCTTTATTTCTTTTATTTTCTTTCTTTTTTTCTTTTTCATTGATGGCTTGATGTGAAAAAAAAGCAGTTGTGTTGCTTATTCAATTTACCATCATGAATTAAAATCTTGACTTCAGACACACACACACACACACACACACACACACACACACACACACACAGAATGAATGAACCTTTTTTTTTTTTCCTTTTTTTTTTTTTTTTTTTTTGAGGGAAAAAAGAAATAAGCACAAATGGCTTGTTTTCATCCTGCCCTCATGAAAAGTGAAAATAAACACTCAATACAAAAGCATAACATTACATAAATGAGAGACAGACAGACAGAGAACAGCAAATGGCCATTTCACTCAATTACACTTCCTTCAAAAAAACACAAACTTTCATACAAATAAACAAAAGAAGAAAACGTTTCCATGTGCCTGTGGCCAGTGACCCAGCTGGATACAATTGATTGTGCAGGGGAAAGCACTCTGGTTGTGTGCACACGAGTATGAAATCAAGTGATTTAGAAACATCGACCAATACTACCACCACGTAGGCAGACAGGGGAATGGCCCCTCAATGAAAAGCACTCTCAGTGAAATCTGGACCCTCAGTGGAATGCATCCTCATTGAATACACAGTGAGTGGTGAATCTGGCCGTGGCTGTTGTTTTATTTTCGTTGTTATTGTTTTCAGAGCCGTTGGGTCGGCTGTTTCACTTAATCTCGTCCCACACCCTTTCCCGTCTCCTCTCCCAGTCAATGTGTTAGCATGTGCATGCATGCGGTGTGAGTGTGTGTGTGTGTTATTGTTAAAAATTTAAATAAAACTGTTGGCGAATGGGGCCAGCAGTACAACAGGAGTTCACTGAATAATCTCTCTTTCTCAAACAACTTAATTTTCATGCAGGAGGAAAGTGTGATGATGATGCTCATCACATCATTGCTTGGGTTGTTTTTTTTAAACTAGATTTGAACGCCAAGAAGGAGACTAGTTGGTCTACCTAATTTTCTCTGCATCAAAAAATTATGCAAAATCTTTGCTGATAAGTCCAGAAACATCCTGATTTTAACACATGAACACTGCTGCAGGAGCAATTCATTATGGGGTAAATTCACTTTGATTTAAATCATTGACAGTAACAATTTAGTTTCACTTTTCAGTTTCAGGAGCAAAGTGGCAGAATGAACCAGATGCTTATCTGACAATACATGCTGTGTCTGTGACTGTGTGAGGGTATGGGTTCGAATTCTGCTCATGCCTTTTCTCCCAAATCAGTGTCTAGTTATTCAAATGAGACGATAAATCAAGGTCCAAAGTGCAGCATGCACTTGGCACACTAAAAAGGAACCCATGGCAATAAAAGTGTTGTCCTTTGGCAAAATTCTGCAAAAGAAATCCACTAGATCTGAGTGATTTGTGCATAAATATACATATACGAATGCACTCAAGGCTTGTTGGGTTGTGCTGCTGTCAGGCATCTGCCAAGCATATGTGGTGTAGCCTATATAGATTTATCAGAACACAGTGACACCTTGAAAAACTGAAGCTGAAAGAATCTGATGATTGCTGAGCCTCAATGTCTGGGGTTCTATGCTGGGATCAGCGTCCTGTCACAAACAACCCACGTGAGGGATGAGAGGAGGGAAGGAGATATCTTTCAATACTATGTTATCAGTTCACATGGGAAATCAGTGTTTTACAGAGCTATCAACACTTTTAACAAACATTTGAAATGTTTGGCATACAGTAGACTAGATAGTAATAATTCATGAAATAGTTCAAGAGTTGTGTACCAGGTATTTTGTTCTCTATAAAATATGGTTTTGCTGTCAAAATGTTTATGGTTGCTGTGATTAGCTGATCATTTCACTCCCACCTTTCAGCACAGACTGTTGAGATTGTCTGCCCTTGTTACCCAGCATGCCGTTCAGATTGCGCTTCCCACGCTACCCCAAAGATCATGACTCCCTAGAGGTATGGTGCTGGAGGGACTGAGGCTGGTGTGGAGCTGGCTTTCATTGCACCATACACTTGATACATGTTGTACACTTTCTGCTTATGAACACTCATGCCTGTGTACGGTTGGCCTCTGCCTCCTTTTGTTGCATTCAGAATCAGTTCTTGTTTTGTGAACAAGGGTTCTGTCTATTTTGAGTTTGTTGATAATAATGATTGTTATTCCTTGAAGTTGAACACTAAAATTGAATCGTCTTGTATGCCTCACTTACATCGTTAAGCAAATTGCATTCATTACTGACATTTGGACATTTTGATTAATCTGAATATATCTTGCAAGATGCAGGTTGCCTCTCTCTATCTGTTTTTTTTTTTTTTTTTTTTTTTTCAGATGGAAATTGTTGTTAGTACCTGACCTTAGCTGAAGACAGCCTTCCATATATCACTGTGTTCTTTGATTGATTGATATGGATACATAAAATAATAGAGTGCCTGGGTAAGAGATGCAGCTCTAAGCGCTTTACACATCAGGCTGCCATGGGTGGCTAAGAGCTGCCTTTAGGTGTTCATCATTCATTTCCTGTGTCATTCACTCAGGCTTCAGTCAAACACACATGCATGCATGCATAAATATATGTATATAAGTGGATTTTGATGTATTTTGTATAATTTTCAACAGTTTGCTATAGCCCAGGATCAGTGTGAGTCCAGTGTGGAGAATGTGTTTGGCTCAGGCCAGGTTCTGAATTTTATCCACAAAAATGCCTTTCTGTTGGAAACAAGTTTGGGGTAACTGATCTAAAAGAATAGAGTTGTAAAATCTCTTTTTCTCATGTTTATTTTTCATTTCATCTTTCTTCTTCAGCAACTGAAAGCAGAGAAAGGACAAGCTGGAGTGGTCATAAGTTTTGTATTTTGTTGTTAATTTTGTTGATTTTGTTGGCTTAAAAATATTTTGCTTTGATAAATGTTGTGGCTTTCTTTTTTTTTTTTCTTCTTTTTTTTTGTGTGTGTGTATTTTTTTGTTCATTTCCTTTTGTTTGCAGACTGTTTGGGAGTGGCAAACTGGATACATTGTTTATTTTATCTGCTTTTTCACTGGGGTGATTCATTGAGGGGTGAGATTCTTTGTTGTTGTTTTGTTTTGTGATTTACAGCTTGAAATAAAAACAGATCAGGTGCTAAAGTTAAGCTGAAGTTCATTGACAAATCTAACAAATCATTGTGAATATATATACATCTATCTCATGTGTATTAAAAATGCATTTCATAACACTATTCAAATTACATGTTTATACACATAATCTGACATAATAAATTATTACTTATGTATAAAATACATACACAGAGATATACATAAATATATATACTTATGTCTCATTCACTATTTCTATTGAGATTTTTATTTGTTTTCAGTTTTTACTTACTATCATTTCATTGATTCAATTACTTATCCTCTTTCTTTTTTCAAACATATATTTTTGTCTTATTTTACTTCATTTCATTTTCTCCTAAAGCCTAAGCGTTTTGGGATACGCTGCTGGTCAGACATATGCTTAGCCAATGTGGTATGGTGTATATGGATTTGTCCAAATGCAGTGATGCATCCTTGAGAACTGAACTGAACTGTACATTCAGAGATTTGCCCTCAAGAAGAAATAGATCTTGTGGAGCATTTCCACAGGCCCATGCAGTTTGTCTTTTAAAGTTATTAGGTGGGTGTCAGACCTCCTCTCTCAGACCTGTGAGGTCCCTGCTGTCCTGGAGAATATATTCAGTGGTGATTGTGCACAGAACCAAAGTTTTGGCTTTCCCAGGCTTTGAATGAGTGGCTGTGGTGAAGCAGTCTGACCCTTGTTCAAAGTGTGGTTGTACCGTTCCTTGGTGTATGTCGGTTTTGTTTTGTTTTTTGCAAGGATCCTTTCATTGGTTCTATACTGTGTCCTGGTCTCTTTCCTGTTGATGTACAGTTTCTTTTGGCCTGTTACTTAGCATTCTGTTTACATGCCTTGTTTCTGTTTCATCATTCTGGAGATTACTTTGGAATTTTGTGGATCTGCATGCTTTTTTTTTTTCTGTTGTTAAAAAATCCAGTGCTATTTCATATCAGTTTATGTTCAGTGAAACAGGTTAGAAAAGCTTTCCATGGGATAATGAGGAATTGTTGCTCTGCACGTATGATTACTTTAGTCATTATCATCACCATTATCACCAGTCTTTACTGTCATTATTGTTGTTTATATTACACGGGTATTTAGTCAACAATGCAAAAATATTGCTTTGCATTTGTTTTTCAGAAATGAATAAACAAGTGGTATTGTTGCAGACTGTAAATGTATCGCAGCTACCAGAATCAGAGAAATGGAGGTGAGTTTGTGTGTGTGTCTGTGTTGTTTTATTCAATATAACATTTTGCGTCAGAAGTTGTGTAGATGTGCATGTGTTGTGTGTTTCATTCAGTGTTATATTTTCTGATCAAAGTTGTGGGGAGGGTGATTCCACAAAATATTTCTTTGAATTTGAAGATAGCAAGATCAAAGGGATCACGGTTATTTTCTGTGTGAAAATAAAATTGCAGGATTGTTGAATTATCAATGAAATACTTATTAAGGAAGCAGCACAAACACTGACAGTGACCTCAAAATGAGATACCATGGTGAAAATGAGCAAGGGGACTCCTATATATAAAATCAATATTTTTCAGATGTAGTGTTTTCATAAAAGGGACTTTAACAAAGATGGTGGCAAGAAGCCGAGTGTTATTGGCACTGCCTGTTTTAGCACAGTGAACATCTGAAAAAAGGTTCACTGGCATTATATGATGTGTCCTATCTCAGTCTAGGTTTCAGAGCATATTGCATGCTTCTAAACATATGTGCTAGACTTTAGACAATCCAGTTCAAAAGTTTCTGTAAAATAGCACTATTAAGCAGGCATTTTAATCTTTTTCCTGTCAAATATTAAGAATTCCACTGAATTTTGTCTTTCATGACCCAAGTAAAATGCCAGTAACCTGCAAATTTCATACTTTCTAGTTGAACGAAAAAACTGCCAATCGAAATTGAAAACGGCCAACAAAAAACAAAATTACCATGCCCATCTCAAATCTGGGTTGAAGTACATCAATTGATGATGTTTGACGCATGATCTCTACATACGACAGTGAGTTGTCTGACACACAGACAGCAGAGATGTACATGAGGAAAAGAAAGCAAACCTATCAGTAAAGTAAAACAAAACTGTCTATCTGCAAAATAAAATAAAACCATCATTTGAACAGAATTTCTTTTTCCCCCCTTCTGCGTTCATGGGCTGCATCTCAAAAGTTCACTTGTGTGCACATACAAGTGCTTCTGTGTGTGTACACACGTGACCGGAGTTCCGGCACTAGCACTGGTAGGTCTGCACATCTCTTGACCTGGGAGATCAGGAAAATATCCATCCTTAACCCACCAGGCGTTGTAAATGGTGGTTCGAACCCAAGACTCTCCACTCGGCTGTTGCAACCATGTTTCAACAGGACTGAACATGTCTTTCACCAAAACAAAGTTTCTACCACTTCTTAATTTTTATTGAAAAGAAAACAGCTTTTTTCTTTTCCTTTTTATACACATGAGTTTTTAAAACAGTCATGTGGTTGGGATGTGGCTTGTGTAATGGAATGGTGCCAAGAAGATTGTAGGGTCAAACCCCCAACAGAGACCAGGATATTATTGTGGAGTAGTGGCCTAGTAGTAATGCGTCTGCATAGGAAGCGAGAGAATCCGAGTTCACAGGTTCAAATCCCACACTTGCCAATATTTTCTCCCCCTCAACTAGACTTTGAGTGGTGGTCCAGATGCTTGTCATTTGGATGAGGTGATAAACCAAGGTTAGATATGACAACAAATCACAAACTGATGGATGCTTTTCATATGTTTAATTGATAGCTTAATTCTTTGTGTACACATGTAGGATCACCAAAGTAAAACCAACAATGCAAATATTCATAAAATATCTTAAACAAGCAATATAAAATTTATTCAGAAGTGGGCAACATTCATATGGATTGTACAGGACTAAGCTTTGAAATGGAATGGATGTGAATGTCTTTTGTTCTGCCAATATTTTTTTTTTTTACGTTGAATGGTCAATGTTCCGAGAGGCATTTTCCCAATTATTAAAATGTATTAGATTCTGCAAAACTTTTTCTGAATAAATTTCTTGGATAAAAAAAACAAACAAAAAAACTGGCTCTGCAACTGTGCGGTAAAAGTTGTCAGTGGAGAATGTACTAGGTGTTGGGTGAAACATATCAAAACATTTTGCCATCGCTAACACAATGTGAGATGTAAATACAAACTTGTTAAAGGGATACTGTGCTTCTTTTAGATCAATTGAAAAAAAAAAGATACATAGATATATGAATATATAGAGATATAGATATTTGATCTTGTTAATTACACAAGCTACACTGTTTTAGTCCAGAAATCACATGAATAGAGTACATACATAAACATCAACACAATTACAAGCATCTAGTTAATCTTAATCAGCTTAGTTGATTTTCCCCAATAGGATATGTAAGGAAACGGATAGCCCTACCATTATACAGACTGGGAAGTATTTATATCAGAGATGTCTGTTAGAATATTGCCAAGCTTGTAATATTATACAAACAGCCACTGAAAGGACAGAAGCAAAATATCCAACTGATACTACATCATAAACATAGAACAGCCACTGTAACTGTAAGGATTGAAGCCAAATATTCAACCTATACTACATCATAAACATAGAACAGCCACTGTAAGTGCTATGATTGAAGCCAAATATCCAACCTATACAACATCAACATAAAACAGCCAGTAAGGATTGAAGACAAACATAAAACCCAAGGTTATACATCATAAACATAAAAAAAAGTTGCTGAAAAGACTGAAGCCAAACACCAATCCTAGTCTACAACATGAACATAAAACAGCCACAGTAAGGACTGAAGCCAAATATCAAACCTATGCTACATCATAAACATAAACAGCCACAGTAAAAATGTAAGAATCAAAGTCTAATATCAAACCTATATTACATCATAAACACAAAATAGCCACAGTAAGAATCCAAGCCACATAGATATACCAAACCTCCATAAACATAAAAAGGCATTAAAATGTGTTAAGTAAAGGTACCATATTATACTCGACATTTCACCTCTGGAGAGGAGAAAAATGAAAGGGGTGAGGAGAAGAGGAATATGAAAAAAAAATTTACAAAAAAGGAACACATACTGTTATTCTTTACAAGACATAATCGCATAATTCAAACCACTGCTGCTTGTGCTATCCATTGGCTGGCCTATAGGTCAGTAAGGGGTAAACAGAAAACAAATCCAGATAAATGCATGATTTACATGTTACTAGTAATTTTTTTTTTTTTTTTTTTAAAGATAAAGGCAAATCAGTTTCATAAAAAAAAAAAAAAAAAAAATCAACAAAGCAAAAATTATGATACAATTCTCTAACACACTTCATACAAAACCTCATAAGACATATTAGAATACTTCAATGAAATTCGCCAACTCCTTCACATAAACATCTACCAAAATACTCCCATATATGACCTGATTGACAGACTAAGAAAGAGAAAGCAAGAAGGAACAGGAGAAAGAGGAAGACTGAGAGGGAGGAGGGGGTGTGGGGGTGGGGTGCATCAGAGTAGAAACAATATTTAACGTAAAAACAAATAAACTTGTGCTAAAATATGAAAAAGCATACAAGGAAACACACAAATCTTGAAACGTTACAAAATTTTACACATACACCACCCACCCATGAAAAAGTGAAACGCTTCAATATAAAAATAAATAAAAAATTAAATCACCCACATACATGTGAAGAAAGCAAGAGAAGGAGACAGACACTAAGACACTAAGACAGAGAGGCAGGAAAGAAAAGATACAAGCAAAATTCTGTTCAAAATCCGCTTTGATCGTAAAACAAATGCACCAGCATGTAGTAAAAAGGAAAAAAAAAAAAGAAAAAAAAAGAGGTGCTGTTGCACTGTTGCAACACGCTCTCCCAGGGGAGAGCAACTTCAGTTTCATGCAGAGTAATCATGTGACAAAAGCGTTATACAATGCAATACAATGCATTTTATATATGCATACACATATGGGGCCCTGGGTTCGGTTCTCAAAAGGATCAGAATTTCTTCTTTTTTTTTTTTCCCCCCTTCATTTCTTCCAACCACTAGACTGTTTGTTGTTGTCTGGATGCTAGTCTTTCTGATCAGGTGATAAATCCATGTTCCATGTAGTTTCACTTTGTTCACATAAAAGAACCCAACAAGAGCTGTCCTCAACAAAATTCGCTTACAAAAATTTGCTTCTGGAGGCTGGCAGACAGTTAAAAAAATTGTTAAAAAAACAACAGAAATGCCAGACTGGGGGCAGCACGTTCTCCCCAGGGAAAGTAACCCAGATTTCACACAGAAAAGTCTGTTTTGAATGAACAGTAATACAATACATATAATAGAAAAACTTCATTCTATCAACCTCTCCAGGTTGCATGAAATGGACATCACCAAATATTATATGTGTCTATATCTTATCTGTTACACACAAAAAAAACCCCATCTATACTTATGTGTGGGTGTGTGTAAAACATTAAGCACAACAAAACACAACTTAGACATGCTCACATACATGTGTACATGGTCTGAAATGAACACATTATGCGTCAGTCTCTTGCATTTGGCTAAATAGTTGATAGATCTGGCATGAGTAAATCTCTGACAAAGACCTTGGACTGTTCCAGCATTCAGCAGGCAAGCAACACTGAAGATTTCAACAGCCCTGACTGAGCTCCAGCGATGCCTGTCATGATTTTCTGTGCTCTGTCCATTCCAAAATCTTCCAGAGCAAGCCACAGTTTAAACACCAACTTTGAAAAACGTCTGCATGTTGTTGTTTTAATACACTCTTTAACTCCTTCCATTCCTGCCGGTGTTTTCTTCATCCTGTAAATTTGCAGCCTCTGGCCGGCACCTTCTACCTTGCTACTGATGCCAGATGTCGTGACTCAGTCTATTTCGCTTAGGAAAGACAGTACCTAAAATCATACTTGCACAGGACAGGAATGTCAGACCCCTGCCGGAGTCTGCACTAGTTGGGGCGCGGTTAAGTATGTGTAATTAAATCATACTTTGGGGTGTTGATATTGATGCTGCTATGTTGCATCTGTGTTTATTTTTGCCTTTTCTGATGTTGATAATGCTGAAGGAATGGAGCAAATGTTTCTGTCTGAGGATGTTGAGAAGGCCTTTCCCTCAGCTGCCCAAGTACTGGTGGAAATATGAGGCTTGACACAGCAATGTGTGTACAATCTGGCTGTTTCTTCAAGAATCACTTCATGCACACACTATGCATGATGAAAGCATTACCACAAGCACTAGTATAATTAACAACAGTGTGAATGCATCGTCCAAACCACAGAATGGCAAGCCTAATAATAGTAATATGAAGTGAACTGATAAGAGTAGTTCATGACACAATCTACATTATCCACCAATGTTTCACAAAAATATCACACAACTGTACTGCGGGAAAGATATATTTCTGATCAGAGAGCACAGTCACCCTGTAAACATGTAAGAACACATTCATGAAAAAAGAGACCTTGAGAATAATGTCACTTTCACAAGAAATGTGGTTACAGTTTATGTGGAATTTTTGTTGTTGACTTTATCCTGGCTTCAGTCAATATTTGTGTCTCTGAGGATGCCCAAAGCTGCCTATTTTGAGTATGTTCATGCTTTCATCCTGTTTGTTGTTATTTACTTAAATACAAAATACGGCAGTAAATCCCGATAAGACTTGATATATTCATGACATATGTCAGTAAGTTGTCTACACCAAGCTCCTTCCAAACTGAAGTGATCTTCAGGTGGGTCAGTTTCAAAACATTTTTTACTCACAAGAACCACTGTAAAAACAGAATGGCTGTATGACTTGAACATCATATTACCGAGTCTCCATCTGCGCCACAAGTTCTCTCAGCTCCTTTATCTCTTGGTCTTTTTCCTCCATGTCCTGTTGGTAGGCCTCCTGTAGGGGAGAAGGGATAGGAATCAGTCAATATATGACACTGATTAAAAAAACAACAACAACAAAAAAAGAAAAAAAAAGAAAAGAAAATTGACAGACAGACGTTTCCTACACCTTAAGCTACAAATCTTAAGTAGACTGACAGAAAATGAAAAAGAAAATGCCTGGAAAAAAAACAACCTGCAAATAATATTTGATATATTTAAACATTACCTTATCGTCTCACTTTCATGAAGTACATTTTTTTTTTACACAAATCAGACACCATGGCTAGCATCGCTGACTGAAAACTGGAAGGACTCTGGTTCAAGCCCCAATCAAAGCATGAAAAGTGTCATCGTGGGAATTTTCAGCCAGTTGATCTTTCCAATCCAGAGTCAGGAGTGCTGTGGCCTCAAACAGTGAGACTTGTCCCACACATTCGAGGGTCATCCATTTCAAGGATATATCTTTGAGAGTGTTACTGCTCAATTCAGCAAGTGTTTGTATGTCTTGAGCCTACTTGATGCTATGATATGTCATATAAAATGAAGTGCAGAGTACAACCATGTCACACATTACCAAATCTGAGCAAACTTGTTATACAGCAGCATTCATCACGTACAGATAAAAATTGCTGTCTCAAATCCTGTGGCCTTTCATGCCCTGCTGTCATGGTGATCTCAGTTTTGATTTTCCTCTCTGCTTCCAATCCCTGATTCTGTTGAGTTGAGGTCAAAGTATTTTGTGTTGGCAGATTTAATCAGTCTTTTAACATGATAACTTTGCATTTTTTGACAGGGTGATTAGCCCTGAAATGGCCCTTTGTGACCAGCTGGGCTGTGACTGATATATTTTAGCAACATGATTTGACTTGACTGTGCATCTACTGTCTAGTGATCTACTGTCATCTCAACTACAAGGCTTCATGGATGGTGACCTGCAGCTGATGGTACAGAACAGGCATGACTAAACACCTGAGTGACTCTACAGTGGTGCAGCATCTCCTCTGATGTGTTGGCCCATGGCAGCCTAACATTGATAGCTCTCACTGTGGACTATGGTCTGTAGCCCAACCCAGATGTGGCTGTGTGGGAGAGATTCAGGATGAGAAACTTGGCAATAATACCATCAAAATGGCTCATATAGGGTAGCAACACTTAAAATGTTTTTATTTTTATTTAATTTTATTTTTTTTATTACTAATACTGGTGAACCAACCCCATGATAATTGATATACTCTGATATGCATTTAAACACAATGTTCAAACCTGAGAGTTCTGTCTCACAGCTCTCACACACCCACAGACAAAGGCAAAAAATGTATTGCAGCAGTAAGCTTTGAAGACAACAGTCCAAATCTGAAAACAGGTTAGTCAGTCCTGAGGTTCTCTTCTGCAGCTACCTTGTAAGTAACCCAGTACAACCTGCCGCACATGGGGAGTAACCCCAGCAAGAAAATGTGATGTGGAGAGGGATGGGCTGTGCCAGACTGGACTTGTCCATGACATACTGCATGGACAGTTCTCTGTGGCACCCCAGTGAGTGATGACTCTTGTACAGACTCTTCACATAGGTAAGGTAGAGGGAAAAAAAGGAAAAGGCAAGATTACGTGCATATATATATTGTGTGTGATAAAGTACACTTAGTGGGGAAGGGTTTTTAATTTATGAATGAATTTTGGATAAGAGGATTAAGGAATTAAACATTAAAAGGAAGAATTTTCGATCAATCTTGATGTCGGATCTATTTGTCATGTGGATCAATATCCTGTCAGCGACGCCACTTTTGTAGCCGTGTTGTAAACCCTGAGTGGTATACTATCAAGGGGACGGTACAAAAGAATCACTGACTGATTTACTGTATTAAAGGATAGAAAAGATCTACGTGCAGGCCAGGAGCATGTAGAGGCCAGTCACAAAAGGTTTTTCTATTGTTTTATTACAATATTATGAGAAGTAAATAAGAAGAGGAGAATGAGAAAACAATGCCTGAATAGACACAAACAAGAACTTGTCAGGAATGCAAGTGGATAGTAAGCATATCGTATATTACAATGGAAAGACCACCACTTGATTTGGAGTAGGCAACAACACAACATAAATAATGCATATGTGTGAAGACCAAACATCGACAGCAAATGACATATCTAATACATTTAAACAGTGCAGTTAAAGTGGTTGAAGCTAAGCTGGTTTAATGAAAGTACACTGACAGTATAGACTGGATAAAGCTTATACTGTGTCAATGACTAAAATGAACCAGTTATCATGTGGCACTATACTGGAGTAAGCAGTATAGGAGAGAGCATGATAGCAAAATTACAATTACCAGACTGATACATACCAGATGGTTTTATTCAATAACTGATGTCAATCTAACACACTGTATACAGTAATCACCACAACAGAATGCTACACACACCTTAGAGTACTGAGCACACTGTAACTGTGAAGCTATAGTAATGAGAGTCAGTGAAACACTGTAGCAGTACAACTGATATCACTTTTATCAGCATGTAGAATGATACATGAATAATAAACAAGATAATAGAATAAGTGGCTTTAATATTAAATACTGAGAAACTGAGAGACCAGACAGCCAGTGCTCAATACAATGATTGGGAGAACTATCATGGCTTGACCATTAAGTGCATTCAGCTGAAAACCAGTGCTCTACATTTTAATTTCCTTTGCTCATTACCTAACCTTCACCAGTGTGAGTAAATGAGAAAGAATATGTCATTCCTAATGTTCTAAAACATTCAAATAAACTATCAGTAGGCAGAGACATCACTGACTGACACTGAAAAGAATGAAATGGAATACTGCTACAAACATATGACAACATGGCGATTATCAAGATCAATCATAGCTGACCTGTGACTACATGTAAAGCAATAACTGAACCAAGTGTAACAACTTTAAATGCTATCAACATACTCATATGAACACATGTATTGTGTGGGACAATTTACAGATCAACACTTTTAAATGGAGTACTTACAGCAGAATGTTAGGCTGCTGACTGTGTGTGCTGTGTGTTTAAGAGTGGCATCTCATAAAGTGACTGGCAGATGCTTACAGCTTTTAGTTCAAATTCGAACTTTGATAGCCTTACACCACAGGAGTTACATCCTGATGTCAATGCAGTGAAACTGTCGTCTGCTTTACAGAATGTGCTATGGATTTGAACTACGGTTAGTAGCCAGCTGAGCACTTGGCTACACACACACACACACATATATATATATATATATATATCATCATAGGCTTGCAAATATTAACTTAAAATTAATTCTATCGTGTTAAAAGAAAAATGCACTGTAGCTAGCCTCTTTAGAAACGAAAGGTGAACACAATAAGTCCACCAGACAATTTTTCACTTGCACATTAAGTTTTAATGCCACTAAGAAAACAATGTATATAAATTGTTTGGCCAATTAGGCTTTTGATGCTATAAGTATAAAACATCAGTTTTTAAAAATGACATTCCATTCACTTAAAAAATTATTATAATATTTTTATTTAATACAATTTCTTTTAAGATTTCATTTTCAGAGGGGGGAAAAAGATTCTAGTATTAATTTCTTCTAACACTAACAGTTTTCTATTTGTAAAAAGCTTGTTGAGGATACAATCTGTTTTTTTAGAGGTGGACATACCTGCTGTACTTTGAGCTGTGCTACCTCTCTCTTGATGTCTTTGAGCAGTGTTAGTTCTGTCTCAGTGCGATCCTCCTGAATTTATAAAAGGATCAGATGGCGCGCACACACACACACACACACACACACATGCGCACACACACACACACACACACATTATTAAACATACATTCAAGTAATAAGTGAACAGACACATATAATCCTGCACAAAACAGTTTAGGAAAATGCAGCATTAATCACAAACAGCAGTACCAAGTTCTAGTATTATATTCTAAACTAAATTTATTCTTGACAAGTGCTGTGCCTCAATGTCCTAAGTGCAACACACCTAGCCCACGTGAAAGAACCCATGGCAACATGAGAGTTGTCACTGACAAAATTCAGCAGAAAAAATATACAATGTATAAAAATAGCATGCATATTATGCATGCTATTTTTATACATTGTAGCCATATATATATGTATAGATGCACATCAATGAAAAAAAAAAAAAGGAATTTTTACTGTGGAGCAAGATAACAGTGACATACTCTCCCCAGGGAGAATCTCAAATTTCACACAGTCTGCTGTTGCTTAAATAATACAAAACACTGGAAAACATATTGTAGGCTGTGCACTTAGGCCAACTTTATTCAATTTTTAGAAATTATACTGTAACTTATCAGTTATCTGGAATACAAGATGTAATTTATATTCTTTCTCTTCACTTAAAAAAAAAAATCTTGCCAAAGAAACTTTTTCATAATTCATGTCAGCAAAATTAGAAAAGCATAGATAGATCTATCAATAAACAAAAGTAAATGGCGGGTGCAATGGCCGAGTGGTTAAAGCGTTTCAATCTGAGGGTCTCAGGTTTGAATCTCGTTAACGATGTCTGGAGGGTAAAGGGTGATTTTTCTTATCTCCCTGGAGATCATATGCAGACCTGCTAGTGCCTGAACCACATTCATGTGTATACGCAAGCAAAAGATCAAATACATATTCAAGTTAAAGATCCTGTAAACCATGTCAGCATTCGGTGGGTTATGGAAACAAGAACATACCTAGCATGCACACACCCGAAAACGGAGTATGGCTGCCTACATGGTGGGGCAAATAAACAAAAATGGTCATACACATAAAATGTTACATGTCTGCATGCATGAGTGTGTATGTGTGTGCGACTGAAACCTGATTGAATGACACAGGAAATGGGTGCCCAATGGCAGCTCCCAGGTAGGCAGCCTGTTGTGCAAATGTCTGTGTGTGTAAAGCATTAAGACTTAAAGTCTTAACTGCCGAGAGCAAGGTTTCGGTTGCGCCGCTTTTCTCTGCATTCAAAATTTGTATTACGTGTAGCTGACACATTTTGTACTTTCCAAAGTCAATTCAGGTCTAGATTGGAAGCTGCTAGGCAAATCTCGCTCTCTGCCATAAATGAAGCCAAACCGTAGCTTTATTAGGCTTTTATTTTGAATAAACCTTCACCGACGTCACAGTGTCAGACTCTGGTGAGAAACTGGCTTGATTCAAATCGCCCGCCATTTATAGTCCGGTTCAGGCTTTAAGAGCTTGGTCTCCAACTGAGGACAGGTGCTATATATAAGTATCCATAACATCATCATCCAGTTAATAAATCCAACAATACCTGGGAAAACAGAGAAAAGTCCATAAATGTTTGACAACTGACAATTTGTATTCTCATTCTTCCTCACTGCAGACTGCAGACCTGAATACTGGAATTATTTCTGATACTGAAAAAAAAAAAAAAAGTGGGATGAGTTTTGACATTTCAGACTCTTCTCCCCCAAAACAGAGTACAACTGTCTGCAAGGTGGAAGTCAAAACAGTCATACATGTAAAAGCCCACATATGTATACATACAAGTGAGTCGCAGCCCACTAACAAAGATGATTTCAAACTGAAACTGTTCTGAAAAGTCTCCTGCGGGTACTAGTGAATCCTTTGCTGCACTTGGGGAAGTGGCAGCTCAGTGGTGTTTGCTTCCCCTTGTTTTCATAAATCAAAAGGTCTAAGCAATTTCACCTCTACAATTCCTGCTGAGTTAACAATCGCTATCACTATACTGTCTTGTATTTTCCAAGAATCAAAATCACACACGTTACCTAGAATCCACATCAACCAGTCAATCAAATTTTTATTTTAGAATCTGCATCAAGCAGTCAATTAAAGTGAATGAATGAACTCACCCAGGCAAACCTGAACTTGATGATCGGATGCCGGAATGGGTCCTCTCCGTCAACCTTTTCAGGCTGAATCAGCTGTGGGTATCCCTTCTCTCCAAACAGCTTCTTTGCTGGCCAGCAAACAATTTGATCAGGATTCCTGGCTCTGCCAGGAGGGAGATCATAGTTGTAATGTACTTCCCCTATTGTCCCCGTCTCCTTCTCTAAAATCTGCTGAAGAATTCTGTCAAACAGATTGAAGTTGCCACCAGCTATGACAGTCGAACATTTCTCTCTCCATTTGACACCTTCCAGGAGGTGAATGAGAGTCCTAAAGTAACCAATCTTCTGCCCATCATCAATGTTGTACGGTCCATGCCATGATACCAACAGTGTTTTTGCATTTGTACTCAGTTCTGTTATTGTACATGCCCTTAAGCGATGTAGAACATCTGGGGTGTCGTGGTCACTTTGCATCAAAGTGTAGACTTGTTTGAGGGAAGATTTGTCAAGATATTTCATGTCGTAGGAGGGAAAGGCAGAGAAGTTGTATATCTCTGCCTCTTTGTTGTACCCTACCTTTGTGTAATCAGGCTCTTGCAGAGGAATGCATTGCTCTGTGATTTCGGCACGCAGTGGTCCAGTTATCTCGTTTTGCATCAGAACGAACAGATTAGGCGTATTTTCCTGCTTCAATTTGTTCAAAACATCGGTCACAATTTCCCGGCGTTTTCCTTGATCAACAATCCTTTTTGGTGTTGCTGACTTTGGCGTTGCAGTATTTGGTGTTGCAGCTTGCGGTGTAGGAGTATTTGGAGTATCACTATCAGTATTTGATTTGTTGTCACCATCTGTTGTTTCATCCTTTCCCTTTTTTGGTGTTTCAGGCGCCTCCAATTTGGGTGTATCAGTATTTAATTTGTTATTAGCACCTTCTGCTTCATCTTCATCCTTTTTCTTTTTTGGAGTTTTAGGCGTCTTTGATTTTGGTGTATCAGTGTTTGATTTGTTGTCAGCATCTGATGATTCAGCCTTGTTCTTTCTGGGTGTTTTTCCAGTCTTCTCTCTTGCAGAACTACTGTCAAACATCACGATGGTGAGGTCAAGGGTCGGTCTTGAACCCTCTGCCATGGTTGCGCACTCCCTTGTTCTGTTATACTACCAGTATTATTGGTGGAATAAAGTCAGTCGAAATTCAAAGACAAAGGAGAAGTGAAAGCTCCAATGTCAGCTTCTGCCGTCGACTAGTTTAAACTGGGAATCTGGATAAGTTATATAGAATCACCTCAGGAGTGAATTCATTGCCTGTAAGTTAGTGGACATGAATACTGCCGATTTACACTGAGATGACGTCCATATGATTTGGTCTTAACAATCCAGACCATATAGCCGGCGTTTGTCGTTCATTGATGGCTCAGATCAGACTGCTTATTCAAATCCAAAGATTCAACATCTGCAGTAACTAACGGTGCACAGCACTTCAAGTTAACTGTTCATTACCAATCAAATACACCACGTGTCGCTGTACGAAAGGAAAAGTCACATTTGTCTGTGCTCCCAATGCTATAATACATATATATATATATCTAACGCTACAAAAGCTGAACGGAAAAAAGTTTATGAACTTTGTGTTCTCCACAGTCTGTACATATAAGCTTTGTGTTCTCCTTTGCCACGTCGTTGGAAGATTCTGACCACAGCTCAGCCAGCTGCCTGAGATATCCCTTGACAATGAAGGCAGGAAGCCGGCTTGCCGTAGTACGTCAGAACACTTCCGGTTTGTAGCAGACGATCGCTACAGGAGCATTGAAGAATTTGCCGATGTTATTTCGATCAGTATTTGTATATGATTTACTTTTCACGGTATTTTTGTGCTGAAAATGTTAAAAATGTTGATTATATGTTGATGTTTATGTTCCTCAAACTTAATGTTGAATGTTATCGTTATATCATACCAAATTGAATTATTTTACTTCCACAACTTCAGTACACACACACACACACACACACACACACACACACACACACACACAAGATGGCTAAGAAAACTGTCAAACTTTAAACTTGGAAGTTTTAATGCATGTTTATTTTTCAGAAGTAAAGATTTAGCACATTGGCTGACCTAACAAGTTACATATACCTGCTGTTGTTTTAACACACACACACACACTGACACACACACACACACACACACACACACACACACACACACACACACACACACACACACCACACGGCACATGCACGTGAGCACACTAAGAATAAGGTAGAGTAAATCTGAGGAAAATAACGAGTTCATTTCTTCAGAACAAGTAACACAAAGTTACAAGAAAAAAATTCACACACACACACACACACACACACACACACACACACATGCACATGAGCACACTGCATGAGAATGAGGCAGAGTAAATTTGAGGAAAACAACATTACAATTAGTTCAATCCATCAGAATGAGTAACACAAAATTAAAAGAACTTTCACACACACACACACACACACACACACACACACACACACACACACACATATGAAATATGGCAACTTATACGATTTATATTTCTAACAATTTGTTTTAGAAATAAACCTTCACACAAGTATACATTTATTGTTGCCCAAAAATTTCAGATCCTAGTAAATGATTGTCCCTTTATTTCCTGTTGTTTCCTACACACCTGTTACGCCACACTTGCGACACAACACAAATCAAATAAGCAGTATTGAAGTTACAGTTTTGAATGAGTGAGTGAGTTCAGTCTTCTGTACTATTAAAAAAATCTTTTCTTTTTCTTTTTTTTAATTCATAAACAAATTGTTAGAGTTCACCTCTCCTTTATGATCTGGTTGAATTGATCCCATTTTTACGACCAAGATAACAGCTTCACGTCTGATCACAGATTGAGCACTGAATTCCTCAGGCTGTTTGGAGTTTGTTGAGTTGTGAAACTTGTCTGGGAAGCCTTGTTTCGAAACTCAGTGATACACGATGCTCTTCATTCCTCAGGCTGTTTGGAAACTGGTTTGGGAAGTTCCTTTGCCACAGTCTGGGAAGCCGCCTTGTTTCCGAACTGATATCTGATGATGGGGTGGTCAAAAGGCCGGCTCCCGTTTTCTCGTCTGTAGTCCGGTCTGATGACGGAGGTGTGTAGGTTGTGGAGCTGGTCTTGTGGCCAGTACACGATGTAGTCGATGACGGGCCGAGTCTTGCGGTCTGCGGGTCGTGTGTACTCAGCCAGCACTGCCCCGTCAATTATTTTATCCGTCCGTCGAAAAGTGTCCATCACTTCACGGGCCTTGTCCGCGGGCAGGTTGAAGTCTCCACCGATGATGACAATGTCGCATGCTTCCTTCGCTCTCAGCCGCTCTGAGAAGCGAACAAGCCTGCGAAAACAGGCCAACTTGAGGTCCACGTTTTTCCTAGCTTTGGTCTCAGGCCCATGCCAGGATATCAGCAAGGTCCTCTTCTTCTTTTCTTCGGCACCCCCTGAGGTCAGCACACAGGCCATGAGGCGGGCCACTTCAAAGGGAACCCCCGCCTCCAGCCCCATCTGATCGTCAGTCTTCCGCAGAGTGCCGACATCCACGTATCTGAACTCCACGTGCTGAGGGTCTGGCCGACAGTACACCATGGCTTCGGTCTGGCGCCTGACAGGCTGCAGTCCCAACTTGTCACAGACTATTTTGTTCTTCTTGCCGTTGATGGACTCCTGGCAGAGGAGGAAGAGGGGGTCACTGGGGCCGACCTCGGACAACACGCTGTCCAGCACTACTCCCAGGCAAGCCTGGCGGTCGGCTGCTGCCACTTTGTCATTGCTGTGCACGTTGAACAGCACCACGTTGAATTCTGGTAGAGAAGCTGTGGCATGTTGGGGCTGGGCCTCTGCCATTTTTATTTTTCCCCTCTGAGGCTTTTAGCAGAGGTTATGACTCTGCCTTGATTGATGTCAGACCGGCAGTGGAAGGAGTAGCCCACAGTTCGTTGATTAACGTACAAAAGAGGTTGGCAGTGTGTGTGACACACGAGCTTTCTTTTACTTCAAAGCAGGAAGTATAGGCAGTCAGTGTTCAGACTTGCGTATGAGATCCCAGCGAGAGACGAAATAAACACATGCACACACAGACCAGTTTTTGAGAAATACGATCGCCAGAACACAACAACAAACTTGTCCTAGTTTGACCTGTCACGGGTGTTAAGTCCAACACCAGGTTATCTTATGTGTCTCTGCTCAGTGAAGGCTATTTTGGGCGCTGACCACATCTGACCCCACAGCCTGCACTGCTCAGGTCATTCACTGTGTGTTAGCAGTGCAGTGTAGGTAACAAAAGACAACACACACCACTGTGGTTTTGACGTGCACAATGGTTCCCGTGGGTCGTATTCGTGCAGGTCTGTACAGGTCTGTGCTGTCGACGAGTGTTCGTATTGCTAAGCTTTTGAGTCACAAGACACGTCAGCCAATTCCCCCGACAGTCTACTTTCGGTTTCACTTGGGACATCATAGGAAGACTGACTCGGACGTGAGACAAGACAAAACTTAGTTTCTGAAGATAATACAATTTATAGCACAGATGTATTTGCTTTATTTGTTTCATCCAATACTCGCCCAAACACACACTACACCATTAGTAAATGATAAAGGCAGAAGTATGCTGGTAAAATAAATTATAAAGAATCTCTCTCTCTCTCTCTCTCTCTCTCTCTCTCTCTCTGTGTGTGTGTGTGTCTCCCAAACACTAGTATACGGTTTAGCTACTGGTGGTCTGAAACTGAAAGCAAGTCGTCATGGAATTCGCTCGTGTCAGTGTCAAGTTGTTTGTGACTCAAAATCACTAGAGGCAGATGTTTCAGTTGAGAAGAGAGAGAGAGAGAGAGAAACGTGAACAGAAGCAATAAGTATTTAACATTTGGAATATGGGGAGACTTTGGATGGGAACGAAAACGGGGAGATTAATTGTGAGGGATGGGGTGGGGGATGGAGGCGGATTGAAAACACTAAACTGCAAGGCACGGCAACCTTTAAATCAGCAATCGACATGTGTCGCCGTGTAAAGGGGTTGTTAAATCGGTAGGCTCAATGAAAAAAATTTTTCCTTAAAATACGGCAAAACAAAAAAACCCCAACACACACACAGATGGAACAAACTGGATGAAGAGGTTGTACAGGCACGCTCCATCGCCGAATTTTCTGCAGCATTGGGCAGACGTAGCGCCCTTGGCTGCCTCCCAGGAGTAAATCAGTGTTTTTCATTGAACAGACACACATCCCTCCCCCCCACATACACACACCTGGTGACACACACGCCGCTGTAGGGCGCGGGGGGGGGGGGGGGGGGGGAGAACGGCTGGGGGTGGGGGGCTTTCATACACATAACCCACTTTTTGAATGTCAGTAAGGCTTAAAAGCCCTTCATGCACAGCTTTTCAGAAAGATGGTTTGAAGATGTTGATAATTTCTTGCTGTGCATGTGTGGTGAAAATATCTGAGTTTGCTTCGCAGTCCTGCTGGGGATTTTTTTCTTCTTCTTTTTCCCCTTTTTGTCTGAAGTTTGTATGCAACTTACATTACATTATTAAGTTCTTGCTCCCTGCTCTTTTGATAGTCAGTGACACATAATGTTCGTTGTTTCGTAGAAACTAGCCTATAATCATCATAAAGTAAAGCACAGTTTAAAAGATCAGTTTTTGCCAGACAATGATTGGTAGGTGCATCTGTCTCCAAACGTGTTGATACAGAAACAATGCTTTCCAGTTTGTTTTAACCAATTTTGGGTCAAGATGCTTACTTTACAGTGTTACCAAATAATTGTGGAATTGAGTAGGTGTATATTTTTTTCTTAAAGTTTAAAACAACTAATAATGTACAACATGTAGCTAAATAAACAACGTTTCGACAGTTTACCGAGAAATGAAAGAAATGGAAAAATTGTCCACAAACGATATTGTTGATGAGTTTCACTACTTGGGTTTGTACCCCTTTCTTGACAGCATAAAAAATGTTTGCCTGGATACTCAGTGTGTAGAACTCGCCCAAAACTCCATTAGATTCCACTTACCCTTTACAGTACATCGCCTTTAGTCTTTTTGAATGTGAGGCTTTATACTCAGCTTTTCGAGAGAAAAAAGAAGAAAAAAAAGGGGGAAAAAAGATCATTTGAAGATGTTGATTTTGGGAGGATACGTAGTCCGCTTTCGTGGCGTACTTTTCGTCGCACGCAGTGCGAGAAGTAGGTCATATGACGACACGGGCAGCCCACCACCGTAACTGGCATCTCTGAGTTTGTACTGCTTTTGATCAGACAACTTTTCGGCAGTTTATTAAAGGACCAGTTCGAATACGATATGGCAGATATATTTACAAGAAACATGCTCAAAGTAAACATAGAAGACTAAAGCAAATAATGGGTGTAATTATAAAGCCAAATATACCTTGTAAACTTGCAAAAATAGTCACCGAAAATGTTCAAAATCCTTTCGTCAAAACAGCGATTTCCACGACGAAATTTTAGCATTTCGGTGACCTGGAAAAAAAAAAAAAAGGAAATGGAGACGCACATGCCCACACGGTTCTCGCTGAAAATAACCGGGGAGTCCCGGCAAAAATCCGACGAAAGTGTGTCCGCACAACCTCCCTTTTGTAGTATCTTATCATTCAGCGGTGAAAATTTCTCTGGCTAGATATGGCTGTGCATCTCCAATCACCACGCTCTGCTGCTGGTCTTTTAATAAATTTTCAGTCCATTCCAGTGCCTGCTGATCATTCGTGACATCATACACCTTGACACTGAAGATGAGTCTGCGATGAGGGACGCTGACGAAGGCTTTTGATTTGAACTTGAACACGAGGTGCTTGAGGCCTCAGTGTGAGGCCTGTTAACATACATGTTGAAAGACCATGAAGAGCACATCCACAGAACCCCCACTGTCCAGTCTTTGTCCTTGACCGCCCACTCACGAACCCATGTTCCTTGTTACCGATCAGACTTTTCCCCTCCTGGTGACGGATCATCTCCGCTCTATCTTCTCCATCACTTTCCCAAATATTCAAGTCAAACTGACTGGGCCGCAATTGTCGGCGGAAAGTCGACCACCTTATCAATTTTGAAGATGGGTTGTAACATCTGCACGGCGCCGATCGTCAGGGATCTTTCCTTCCTGTGCACCGCCTGTAAATGAACAATGTTTCAACAATAAACGTAGAAACCATGATTAAAGAATCTGTGATAAATTTCCCACAAACGACAAAGCTGATGACTATCACTACTTGTATTTGTGCCCCCCTCACACCCCCTTTTATTTTGTTTTTGGTTGTTTGTTTGTTTTGTTTTTGGTTTTGTTTTTGTTTGTTTGTTTGTTTTTTGACAGCATGAGGCAGAAATGTTTACCATCTAACTCAGGGTGTAGGACCCGCGCAGACTCTTAGCCTGTCCCATTTGTCGCCTGAGATTTTACGCGTCGTCATTCAAGGGTGTGGCGTACCGGGCGGGCAGTCACCCATGGTTTTTATGAAGGAAAATCCTTTGCCATACGTCGTGGGTGGACAGTAACCCATGGTGTTTGTAAAAGCCATACCCTTTGCCGTACGTCGTGAGTGTACAGTCATCCATAGTGCGTGTGAAGAAACGATTTTTTGCCGTACGTCTTGGGCATGCAGTGTGTGTGTGTGTGTGTGTGTGTGTGTGTGTGTGTGTGTGTGTGTGTGTTCACCAATAGAAAAAAAAGATATGCAATGTACATTAGAAATATATATATATATATATATATATATATATATATATATATATATATATATATATGTATATACAGATAGATAGATAGATATAATTTATGGAGAACATGTTGGTACAACGAATGCCCCCCCCCCCCCTACCCCCCCCATTGTTTTCTTTTTTCCTGACTGCAATTGTATTGGTTTTCCTATCAAAGTGGATTTTTCTTCAAAATGTTGCCAGTGACAACCTTTTTGTTGCTTTGGGTTCTTTTACGTGCTCTAAATACGGATGCTGCACACGGGACCTAATTTTATCATCTCATCCAAATGACTTGCGTCCAGACCACCACTCACAGTCCAGTGGAAGGGGTTGGGGAGGTGGGTGGGGGGAAGAGAATACTGGCGAGTGTGGGATTGGAACCTGAGTGCCAGCTCAGACTATCTCGCTTCCTTCTGGGATGCTTGACCACTTGGCCACAACTACACAGTGCACCTACCTGTAATGTATACAGTGTTTGAGGCAAGATTGCACTGGCTCTTAGTGCTGCAGCCTTGGGGACTAGTTGGTCTGTTGGGGACCGACCATCCCAACGCTGACTGTCCTGAAACCCCCTTGGCCGATAGAGTGGGGATGTGACTTGGGCAAGACACTCTCCACAATGATCACATTCTAGCCCAGATAGTATTCACACAGCAGATGCCTCCTCTGCTTGCTGTTCTGGTGGTAGTAGTCCGACATGACAGACTATCATGCACACAGTGTTGAGTGTGGTTGGTGTGCGTAGAATCGAACACGCGCGGCTGCACGAGAAGCACCGCGGCCACGAGGCCCTACACGGGGAGGTGGGGGTGGTGGTGTTGGTCAGTCTGCTGTTGGCCCAGCTGGCCATCATGCTGTGGAAGAGACGACACTACAGCTCCTATCAGGTGGGTGCTCTGTGAGGGAGGTAGGGGGGATGAGGGGAGAGGGGGTGGACACTACACCTCCTATCAGGTGGGTGCTCTGTAAGGGAGGTAGGTGGGGGAGTGAGGGGGTGGTGGACATCAGGTGGGTGCTCTGTGAGGGAGGGAGGGGGAATGGGGGGGGAAGGGGGTGGACACTACACCTCCTATCAGGTGGGTGCTCTGTGAGGGAGGTAGGTGGGGGAGTGAGTGGACACTACACCTCCTATCAGGTGAGTGCTCTGTGAGGGGAGTGGGGGGGGGGGGGAGGGGGCAGTGAGATGGGGTGGACGCTATACCTCCTATCAGGTGGGTGCTCTGTGAGGGGGATGGGGGACTTCTGTCAGGTGGGTGTTCTGTGAGGGGGAGTGAGGGGAGGTGGACACTATACCTTCTATTAGGTCGGTGCTCTGTGAGGGGGGAGGGGGTGGGGACACTACACCTTCTATCAGTGCAGTGCTCTGTGTTGGGGGGGAGGGGTGATGGGGGGTGGAGGTGGTGAAGGAGTGAGAGGGGGAGTGGGTGTGGACACTACACCTTCCAGGTGGGTGCTGCTGCTCTGTGAGGGTGGTGGTGGTGGAGGAGTGAGAGGGGTGTGGGTTTGGGGAGGTATGTGGTACGTGTGTGTTTTACGTGTGGGTGGGGCGGATGGGTAGTTGTGTGTGTGTGTGTGTGTGTGTGTGTGTGTGTGATATGAGGGTGATGTATGCAGAATGTGTGTGGTGTGTGTTTGACGTGTGTGTGATGTGATATTGCAATTTTGTGTGATATGTGTGTGCATGACGTCTGTTATGTATGTGCCGTGTGTGATGTGTATCAGCAAGTGACACTGGTGGGCATGTGGCTGTTTCGCATGGTGATATGTGTGTGACGTGTGTGAGGCATGTGATATGTATAAGTGCGTGTGATATGTGCATGAAATGTGTGTGACGTGTGTGATGTGTATCAGCAAGTGACACTGGTGAACATGTGACTTATCCCCATGGCATTCTGTGTGATATGTATGCGATAGGCATATGTGTGTGTGACATATGTGACTTGTGTGTCATGTGTGTGACAAGTGTTTTGTATACAACATGTGTAGGATGTTTGTGATGTGCGCATGATGTGTGTGTGACGAACTGAAGTGCGTGACTTGTGTGCGATGTGTGTGATACATGTATGATACTTGTGTGATGTATGTAACGTGTGACACATATGTGATATGTGTGATGTTTGTGATGTGTGTGACAATGTGCGTGACGTATTACGTGACGTGTGTGTTTTATGTATGATATGCATGTGATTTATGTGACATGTGTCATGTGTACGAAACACAATGTGACGTTGTGCGACACACGTGACGTGTGTCATGCACGTGACACACACGTGTGTGTACCAGCGAGCGACACTGGTGGGCATGTGGCTGGTCCCCATGGCGCTGTGTGTGAGGTGGGCGTGGACACGATTCCTGTGGGCGTGGGTCCTCTTCTCCACTATCACCGCCGTCCTCTGCCGTAGAGCTTCCCGCAGACCTCTGGCTGGCACCACGCCCAGGTGGGTGCTCACTGGTTGACACTGTACGGCTGGGGGTGGTGGGGTTTTTTTTGGGGGGGTGGGGGGGTGGGGGTGGGGTAGTTATTATGGGGATTTAGGGTTCGTCTTCAGCAAGATTTGCATTCTTAAAGCTAACAGGATAAATTAAAAAAATTATTTAAAAAAAATCCCCCCCCCCCCGCCCCCTTGTTTATTTGGGTGTCGTGTTTTGTTTGTTTTGCCGGTGTGTGTGCTTCGTCGGGGGATGTCTCGTCTTCTGTACTCATTCGGTGTTGCTACTTCCATGTTTCGCTCCCACTAGCTGTCTTACACAGTCTTTCCATTTTTGTGTACATACACAGACATAGGCGCACACCCACACGCGCGCTCGCGCGCACACACACACACACACACATACACACACAGTGTACATTACAGATGTACTGTGTACATTATAGATGGGTGTACTATGAACATTACAGATGTGCTGCATACATTACAGATGGGTGTACTGTGAACATTATAGATGTGCCGCATACATTACAGATGGGTGTACTGTGAACATTACAGATGTGCCGCATACATTACAGATGGGTGTACTGTGAACATTACAGATGTGCCGCATACATTACAGATGGGTGTACTGTGAACATTATAGATGTGCTGCATACATTACAGATGGGTGTACTGTGAACATTACAGATGTGCCGCATACATTACAGATGGGTGTACTGTGAACATTACAGATGTGCCGCATACATTACAGATGGGTGTACTGTGAACATTACAGATGTGCTGCATACATTACAGATGGGTGTACTGTGAGCATTATAGATGTGCTGCATACATTACAGATGTGTGTACTGTGAACATTACAGATGTGCTGTATACATTACAGATGGGTGTACAAGTGGTTCCTTCTGGTGGACAAGGTGAGTTACGTGCTGGGCATTGTAGGATACCTGGTGGTGCTGTGTTCCCTGGTGGGTGTGAACGTGGTGTTTGTCAGCACGCCCCAGGAGGCCACAGACGCCGGTTTACTGCTGATGTTCTACGGCCTGTACTTCGGCCTGGTGGCTCGGGACGTGGCTCAGGTCTGCACGGACACCATGGCCGCTCACATTGGGGTGGGTCACCTGTGGCTGTGGGGTGGGGTGGGTAAGGTGGAGGACGGTGGCAGGATGGTTGAAGTGCTTGCCTGTGTCAGCGAGGGCTTTTAAAAAATATATATTATTTATTTATTTATTTATTTTTAAATCCCAGTCTTGCTCTTTGTCCCAAGTTTTACTGGAAAGATCAAACTGTCTTGTCATTCGGGTGAGATGATAAATAAACTCAAGTCTCAAGTGCAGCATGCACTTTGCGCCCTGAAAACTGAGAACCCATGGCAACATAAGTGTTTTCTTCTGGTGAAATTCTCTGGTAAAATCCACAGGACAGATTCACAAGTATACACGGACTCAAGGCCTGACTAGCGCATTGGTCAATGCTGCTTGTCAGGTATATTATCTGCTTAGAAAACGTGGTGTAGCATTTGACCAAACTCAAGTGATTCCGTTTTGAGAAACTGAAAATGGAGAGAAAAAACTCTGAACTCAGAAGGTTTAATGTACATCGGCCTTTGGCCACAATACATATGGCTGGTGGAAAGGGCTATTGGTGGGTGTGGGGGTGATATAGATAATTACAAACATACATACATTTGCTTCATGAAAACGTAAAAATCATATCCCTTCACGTGTAAGTGGATGGAGAGAGAGAGAGAGAGAGAGAGTCTGGGTGTGAGGTGTGTGTGATGGGGATAGTCGAGGAGTGCCTGAGAAAAGAGGACATTGGGTGATGTATAGGGTAGGTATGGGTAATTGTGAACGATCCAGTCGAAGCGACAAGCTCAACGTGTGTACTGTAAAGATTACATGTTGTGGGATAGTCAAACGTAGTTCTTTTGTTTTTGAAGGCTTTTCCCGACTTGTTGCACCAGGAAATGTCCGTCTGCTCCTTCTTTTCAACGTTTTGTCGACGTTTGAAATAGTAGGGGTGCCTGAGGCTACTGCGAACGGGCAAGTCTAATTGCGAATGACGGCTTTGGGTACATATACGCAACTAAACCAGGAGCAGGCCTTTAACTCATTAGACATAACATATATTGGAACATGGCACCAGACTGTCGTGTTGTTGGTTTTGATCACACATGCACACACACAAACAGACATTTAAACGCACGCACCCCCACACCGCACACAAACACACCTTTTTGAGAGTGCTCAGTAACTGTGCAGCATCGTTCGCAAATAGACTCACGTCAAAATATCCTATGGTCTAATTGCAAACGACAATATTTTGCAGATTCCTATAAAAAAACTGACGTTCTGATATGTCACGAATATGCTTTTTAAGTTCTCCCAGCACTGGTAATGTGCATTCAACATATCCGATCAAATAAAACTATTTTAAACTGTGTCGAATTTCAAGTCCTATAACTTGTTTCCCTTGATTTTAGGATTTTGAGAGTACGTTTGTAACCTTGGTCGTCAGTAGTGTGCGAAGAGAAGAAATAGCGCTGAAATAGCCAGAAACAGCTGATGTTTGACTGGTTCTTTGAAATGGATATTCATTAAAGTATTAGGAAAACATCGAAGCAGACGTTAATTGTGAAATGCAACCATTAAGAACGCTTCGAAGTGGGGTGGTATACGAATCGTTCGCAATTACACGCAGTTCGCAATTACCCATACCTACCTCATATCACCATCAGTGAGTGTTTGTGAGGGTGTGTGTATAACTATGTGTGTATGTTTCTGCTTGTGGATGGTCTGTATGAGCATGTGTTTACGTGTGTTTCTGTTTGTGTGTATCTCACTTTGACACATACATTCCCCCCTCACTTCCTACCCGTAATCCGCCCTTCCCCAGCGCCAAGATGATGATGATGATGACAGTGACGATGATGACAATAGTAATGATTATGATGGTGATGATCATGATTTCGGCAACGAGAATGATGATGATGACGTCGACAACAATGAAGATGATGATGTTAGTGGTGGTGATGATGGTGACGGCGACGACAATGATGATGATGGCGGCGACAATGATGATGACGGTGGTGGTAATGACGACGACAATGATTATGGCGTTGATGATGACGTTGACGACGACAGTGATGATGATGACGGCAACGACGACAATGATGATGACGACGACAATTATGACGGCGACGACAATGATGATGTCAATGATGACGTTCGTGGTAATTATGATGACGACAATAATGACGACGACTGTGACAATGACGATGTGTGTGTCAGTACTGGAGCAGCACCGGCCTGCCGTGCAAGAGGCTAGAGGAGGACGTGTGTGCGGTGTGTGGGAACCAGGTGCTGCTCCCTGCCAACACACACGCCCTCCTGGAAAGCACCGTCCGCCTCAACTGTCACCACATGTATCCTGGCCAACGGGGCCTCTGGCTTCCGGGATTTTTCACGTTTTGTGGTGGTGGTGTTGGTGGTGGTGTTGTTGATGGTGGTGTTGTTGTTCGTGTTGTTGTTGTTGGTGGTGGTGTTGATGTTGGTGCTGTTGTTGTTGGTGATGGTGTTGCTGTTGGTGTCGTTGTTGTTGTTGTTGGTGGTGGTGATGTTGTTGCTGTTGTTATTCGTGGTGGTGGTGGTGGTGTTGCTGTTGGTGTTGTTGTTGTTGTTGGTGGTGGTGGTAGTGTTGGTGTTGTTGTTGTTTTTTACCCTGAGTTTTTGATTTTCTTAGCCTTTTTTTGTTTCTCTGTGTGTCCGTGCTTCCGTATGTCTTCCTCTCTTTCTCACTCTCTTTCATTATTTCTCTTGCTCACCCTGTCTCTGTCTCTGTGTCTCTATCTCTGTCCCTCTGTCTCTCTCCCTCTCTCTTTCCCGTATTTTGATCTCTGTCTTTCTTTGTAGTGTTTCTGTAATGTGTATTTATACATGGTTGGTTTGTTATTTTCATTTGGTTTGAAACCTCTGCGCACAAGTGGAGTGATGGCCTAGAAGTAATGCGTCCGCCCAGGAAGTGAGAGAATCTGAGCGCGCTGGTTCGAATCACGGCACAGCCGCCGATATTTTCTCCCCTTCCACTAGACCTTGAGTGGTGGTCTGGACGCTAGTCATTCGGATGAGACGATAAACCGAGGTCCCGTGTGCAGCATGCACTTAGCGCACGTAAAAGAACCCACAGCAACAAAAGGGTTGTTCCTGGCAAAATTATGTAGAAAAATCCACTTTGATAAGAAAAACAAACAAAACTGCACGCAGGAAAAAATACAAAAAACTGGGTGGCGCTGTAGTGTAGCGACGCACTCTCCCTGGGGAGAGCAGCCCGGATTTCACACAGAGAAATCTGTTGTGATGAAAAGAAATAGAAAAGAAATAGAAAATACAAAATTATTTATGTTGTTTAGTTACCCATTCATAAGGGGCCTTGGTCTATTAATTAATAAATCATCTGAATTTGAATCTCTCTCTGTCTTCTCTGTCTGTCATTCTGTCTGTCTGTCCATCTGCTCTCTCCTGTCTTCTTCTTTTTCAAGTTCCTCTGATGCCTTTCAAACACTGCACACAGTCTTTTTAGTTTGACTGAATGGTGTGTAAACATGGCTTGATCTGTGGAGCCATTTCTCATTCCAAGCTTATGTTTCAGTATGTCGATCATTATATCATAATGTTCAGTTGTCAATTATTATATGTTAATGTTCAGTTTGTTGATCAATATACATTAATGTTCAGTTTGTCAATCATTATAAGCTAACATTCACTGAGTTTGCCGATCACTATAACGTTCAGTTTCTTGATCATTGTAAGCTTATTTCAGTTTGTCAATAATCATATGTTTACTTTCAGTTTGTCAATCATTTTCATTAACGTTCAGTTTGTCATTCATTATAAGCTGACATTCTGTTTGCCGATCACTACAAGTTAACGTTTAGTTTCTTGATCATCATAAGTTAACATTCAGAGTGTTGTAAGAAAAACGTCTGGTTTGTCTTTCGTTATAAGATAACATTCAGTTTGTCAATTCTTATAAGCTTATGTGCACTTTGACAATCGTTATAAAATAATGTTCAGTTTGTTGATCATTTTCAGCCGATGTTTAGTTTGTTGATTGTTATAAGCTAATGTTTAGTTTGTCAATCATTATAAGCTGATGGTTGATTTTTCGATCGCTGATTCTGTCCATTTTCTGTGATATTTGTCATCCTTACATGGCTGTTCAGATTTCATGAGTTTTGCATACGAGGCTGGTGCATTGTGGGAAAGAAAGAAACATGTCCTTACTGCAAGGAAAAGGTGGATCTCAGACACATGTTTGGTGGACGGTATCCTTTTTCTTTTTGACTGTGTGTGGAGTGTGTGTGTGTGTGTGTGTGTGTGTGAATCACAAAGCTGTGTAAACCTTTCCAGTTTCAGTTTCTCATTCAAACTTGGGAGAAAGGGCGAGACCAGGATTCGAACCCAGACCTTCACAGACACTGTTTTGGCAGATAGGCGTCTTGACCATTCTACCACCTTCCCCATTTTAAACCTACGTGTTTTCATTTAATCACGTACAGGAGTGTCATTTAACGAAGAAGAATCCGAAGGCCTTGAACATCAAGCTGATCAACCAGGAAGCTGTAACCTCAGAACGATCAGTTTGGAAGAAATCACAAAGAAAGGCCTTGTCCAAGTTCGAAGAGACGCTTGCCCAATGTTTCAAGGATAGGAAAATGAGGAGAAAGGCACAAAGCCAGACAGAGAACTGATAGCATGGCTACACACACAGAAATGCACGGGTATAAGTTTTAGAATTAAACATTGTCTCTGTGTGATTGTATGTGTGAGAGACTGCATGTGATTGTATGTTGTATGTGTATTACATATGCACGTAAGCTTAAATTCATACTGTACAATCTCTGTCTTTCCTTCTCACTGTCTCTTCTTGTATCAGTCTGTATCTCTTTCTCTTCTCTCAGAGCTCTTGGTCACATATATCCTACTTGATTCACAGCCACGTGTGTATAAACGCCAATTCAAAATGGACGTGCATTTGTGGGGTGGTGGGGTGGTGGAGGGGAACGAGAGAGAGTAGTGAACATGGAGCACCCCCTGTGTCGGAATGTCCTGAAAGTTGAAGACACGCTCTCACTGTTGCTGCTGTCAGCCTTGACCTTGGTCCAGATGGGGGCGTGGCCGTGTGCTGTACGGAGCATTGCTGGGCTGGATCCGTTACCTGGTCTCCTGGCAACCGGTCATCTTCCTGCTCCTGCAGGCCAGGAACTGGATGCTGGGGCAGGAGTGAGGCTGGGGTTTTTGAGAGGTTTTAAGAACATTTTGGGCTGATACACCTTTATTGTATTCTAATGTATTGTAATTTGTATTGTATCACTGTTTTGTCACAACAGATATCTGCATGAAATTGGGGCTCTTATCCCTGGGGAGAGCGTGCCACTACAGTCCAGTACTACCCTTTTGTTCTTGTTTTTTTCTGCCTGCATGTTTATTTGTTTTCCTCTCAAAGTAGATTTTTTTTAAACAGAAATTTGCCAAGGACATCTCTTTTGTTGCCGTAGGTTCATTTACATGCGCTAAGTGAATGCTACACATGGCACTTCAGTTTACCGTCTCATCTGAATCATTAGTATCCAGGTCACAACTCATGGTGTAGTGGAAGGGGAGAAAATACTACCAAATGTAGGGATTTCGATCCCATGCGCTCAGATTCTCTCACTTCCTAGGCAGATGTGTTCCCACAAGGCCACCACACCACATGTCATTGTGTTGCCATCACCGTCATGTCGCTTTCCACATCACCCATACTTGGCCACGCCCAGCCTCACTCTGTCATAGCTCCACGACTGGTAGTCCACAGTTACTTTGGTCAGTGTGCTGAAAGTGTACCTGTAAATGGGTTATGTTGAAATCTGAGTGTACATATAGATGGATTATGTTGAAAGCCAACAGTGTGCTCATAAATTGGTTGTGTTGAAAGCTGTAAGTGTGAATATACTAGATGGGTTGTGTTAAAAGCTGAAAGTGTACTCATAAATGGATTGCGTTGAAAGCTATGTGTGTACTTATAGATGAATTATGTTGAAAGCTAGACGTGCACTTACGGAGGGATTATGTTGAAGGCTAGATGTGAAGATATAGACTGGTTATGTTGAAGGCTAGAAATGTACTTACAGATGGGTTATGTTGAAGACTTTGATAACGTTGAAAACATGGATACTGTTAACATGAGTTTGACACAATGTGTGTGTGTGTGTGTGTGTGTGTGTGTGTGTGTGCATTCACATGTGCACACCTTGATGCTGTCAGTTGATGAACATTGGTCTGACCACTTTGTGTTTCTCAGATATTGAAATTTGGGGTTTACGTTGGTCTGCAAGCAACTGTGTTTGTCCAGATTTTGGACTGACTTTTCTCAGTTCTGTTCTTTGACCATTGAATAAATGTCTGCCCATAATGAAATGATTGTATTAACCCAACTTGGTCTGACATTTGTGTGAAGTAGTCTTTAACTTTTTGTGAAGTTTGTACATAACAATACTTTTCAGATTTTGATCACGGTTTCTTTCCTCCAGCAGTGTTATTTTTACTTTTAATTCAGTATTTTTACTTTTTGACAATGGTATAGCAATGTATCATTGTTAATGTAATTACATGTAAAAGTCAGACTTTGATTCATGCAGTGTCTGGTAAAAGTATACATAGCTAATTTATTTTACCAATTCCTACAATGTGTTTAAAAAAAGTATATAGCTGATTTATTTTACCAATAACCACAATAAAGATAGTTCTTCATAAACGCTTACAGAATTATATGAAAAAAAAGAAGAAAAATACAGAAGAAAAATACGAAGAAGAAAAAACAAAACGGACAAAGAAACATCTTAAAGAATATATGCAGCACAGCACAGTTTATATGTGCTGTGTATTGATCAGTCCGCTTTGATGTGAAGATGGTTCAGATCAGTTTTTAAAAACCAGTTGTTAATGTTATTAATGTGCTTTGAATTTATAATCCTTGTAATCTGATAGAATCAGCAATGAATGTGTTCAGATGAATATGTGAAAACATGTTTGAACACTTGTAATGTCATCAGGTTCCATGCAATTTTACTTTTACATCACTGGACACATCAATATTTTCTACTTCAACTCTGTAAAATTTAACAAGGGTATTTGTATTTTGGTGCTTTGAGCTTTGTGTGTGTGTGTGTGGTCTACATTTGGCTGATTTTTATTGTGAATAATTCAGTTTGTCAGCTGATGAGCACTTTCAGATTAATTTTGATGCGTTCTTTTCTACGTTGATCAATGCTGAACTACACTGCAGTACAACAGGACTGTGTCAGTGTACTGTGTTGGTGTGAGGTGTGGCCATGAAAGACAGGGACATGGGTCCAGTGTGACATGAGACTGATCCATTTGTCTCCCCTTCTTCTCTCTCCCACATCGCCTGTCTTTCCAGTTTTCACATTGCCTGTTATGACCTTTCTATTCTTAACACTGTTTGAATTTCTTTTTGTGTGTGTGGTCGTGTTATGTCTTTCCATATTACACGTTGGTTGGTGTTTTGTTCTTGTTTTTCTTCTCATTTACACACTGTTGCATCTTTCCATTTTGCTTTTGTGCTATGCCTTTCCAGTCCATGCACTGTCACATGTTTATTTTATTTTCCACACTGTTGTGTCTTTCCATTTTGCACATTGTATCTTTCTATCCACCACATGGTTGTGTCTTTCCATTTTGCACATTATACCTTTCTCTTTTCCACATTGTTGTGTCTTTCCAGATTTTTTCCCTCCATTTTCCACTGTGGTATGTTTGCTTTTTTTTTTCCATTTCCTCCATTGTTATGTCTTTCTATTTTGTACAGTGTTCTCGTTTTTTTTCCAGCAGTGCTTTTTTTCCATTTCCTCCACTGCTATGTCTTTCTATTTTGCACAGTGTTCTGTTTTTCAGTGCTATGTCTTTCCAGTGTGCACAGTGTTATGCCTTTCCAGTGTGCACAGTGTTATGTCTTTCCAGTGTGCACAGTGTTGTCTCATTTCATATTCCCATATTGTTCCGTCTTTCCATTCTGCATATTTTTATGTCTTTCCCTTCATCATATTGCTATGTCTTTCCATTATGCACATTATCATGTCTTTCCGTGTGTGGGGTTGGGGCTTGCTGACTGCACGAACGTTACCACAGCACAGTAAGTCAAACAAGGCCATGGGTAAAACTTCTCAGCTGACATGTCTGGTAGCATGTGCAGCATAAAGTTCAAGGTGATTTTGTTCACTGTCAGTAGATGGTCATCAGGAGTTTGGGGAAGAGGTGGAGGGGCGTGGGGTGATGGAGGAGGGTCGTTGATAAAGAGCCCATCTCCACTTCACCACCAAGTGAAATAGCATCATGCTCTAAAAACCTGACAAAAGAATAAATAGTTACAGAACCATGCACTGAACTAACTCAAGCCACAGAAACATCAAAGCAGCAGTATAACAGTTGAGTCAAAGCACAACAAGCAAAGCTTATAACCGAGAATCATGCATTTAAATAAACATAATCTGCGCATTAGAACTAGTACATTGATTTAAACTATCAAAGAGCCTGGCGCAATGCGCTGGGTTCCTTGGTCTGGAAACAGATGTTGCAGGAACCTACAAGAGGTGAAAATTTTCTCGACTTGTTCCTGACAAGCCTGGTTCCATGCATTGATGATTCCATGTGGAAAATCTAATATAACCCCCCCCCCCCCCCCCCCCCCCTCAAAGAAACATCAGCCGCAAAGACTGATCCCACTTTACACAGCAGCGATTAAGGGGCCCTTGAAAAAGGTGGCAGCCCAACATCTCAATGGTCATCTAAAGTCCTCTTAGGAAGACAGCAGCACTGAAGATATCTAGACAGAGCTATATCTGCCAAGGCCTGAAAAGTGCCCTCACTGAACATGTCTCACACACTCCAACAAACTGGAAACGAAGCTGGCCATGGATTGATTATGTGGTGATCTAGGCTGATCTGGAGGAGAGATTGTTTTCACAACAATGGAAGAAGTCTGGTGATGAAGAGCTATACAAGCAGTCCAAGACCATCAAGCAGCTTGTCAGAAAGCGGATGTGTCTTCTGTACTGGAGATGCATAGAAAACCTCGTCACAGACACTCCTGACCAAACCACACCAAAAAAAGTTCTGGAGCTTTGTTAAAGCAAGGACGAAAGGATCTGGTGTCCCTGCACTCTAAAGCACAGGAAGGCTGATCACTGATCCAAAGGAACAAGCCCAGGCTCAAAATAGGCAGTTTCAGACTGTCTGCAGCTGCATGAACACACCACAGCTGACTTGAACCAGTGATGTCCCTCATCACCTGAATTCCCTGCACTAAGTGCATGCTGCATGTGGGACCTCGGTTTATCATCTCATCTGAATGACTAGCATCCAGAACACCACTAAAGGTCTAGTTGAGGGGGAGAAAATATTGGCAGCTGAGCTGGGATTCTATCAAGCGCACTCAGATTCTCTCACTTCCTATGCGGATGCATTACCTCTGTTTTTATTGTGTGAAGTAAATGGCAGTGCTAGCTCAGTTGGGCTGGGTATCAGTAGCCTGCGGGGAAAGACACTGAAACAGCAAAGACATAAAGTGCAGACATAAATTACTCCAACTGAAAAAATGTAAAACAGAACACAATACCTACTTTCCGATAGAAAAAAAATTCCGGTTTGGATGGCCCAATGCAAATGACATCAAGTGATGCCGATTCAGTTACTGCAGGAAACAAAAAAAAAAAGAAAAAGAAAACATAAGTATACCTACTGTTGGAAGCATTTACGATTTGTTCAATAAAAATAGAAAAGTGATCGGTATTGACACCAAAGGGGACTGGAGTGATGAAGAAGTCCGTATTTCACAATTAAAGGCATCGTTCTATAGCTGGTATGTATGCGCGCGAGTTGCTCAGTTTTTACGTTGCCAGTTTCAGTGTGTCCATATAAATGAAGGTCTGTTTCATACCGTTTTATCTTCGCTCGTGGACTGCAACTCCCACGTTCACTCGTATGTACACGAGTGGGCTTTCACGTGTATGACCGTTTTTACCCGAACAGTAGGCAGCCATACTCCGTTTTCAGGGGTGTGACGTTGTACCAAGTCGCAAGCTCTGGACAAATATTGAAGTTGACCTTGAGGGCAACAGGTCGTTAAACTCAGTTCCAACTGTATGGTGGCAGTATTCTTTCAGTCTTGTCCGTGAAAGTGACAGACATGCCAATCATCAGTCAGCATGTTAGATAGTATTCTAGTGTGTGCTGGAGGCCGGCTCTGCACGTATTACATGACAGTTCATTACCCTTGACCCACTGTTGCTGGTGACCGGGCGGAGTAAATACGATCACTGTTATTAACAATGAGTGAACACTCAGTGTACACAGGGCTTAAGTTAATAATAAGTTGCGTTACAGCAATGCACTGCACGAATAGCCCAACCCAGATGCGACTGTGTGGGGGAGATTCAAGATGAGCAGCATGGCAGTAATACCATCAAAATGGCTCAGATGGGGTGGCAACTTTTAATTTTTTTTTTTTTTTTTTTTAACTACTTATATAAGTGAACCTTGATATTCTCTGATATACATTGAAACACAACGTTCAAAATTAGAGTTCTGCCGCAGTGCTCTCACACACCCACAGACAAAGGCAAAGAATGTGCTGCAGCAGTAAGCTTTGAAGACAACAGTCCAAATTTGAAAACAGGTTAGTCACTCCTAAGGTTCTCCACTGCAGCTACCTTGTAAGTAACCCACTACTACCTGCCACATGTGGGGAGTAACTCCAGCAAGAAAATGTGATGTGGAAACGGGTGGGCTGTGCCAGATTTGACTTGTCCATGACATACTGCATGAACAGTTCTCTGTGACTCTTCACAAAGTTAAGGGAGAGATAGAAACAGGAAGAGGCAAGATTATGCGCGCACGCGCACACACTGTAACCAGCCTTTTCAGAAACTAAAGGTGAACACAAAGTCCACCAGACATTTTTTCACTTACACATTAGGTTTTAATGCCACAAAGAAATACAATGTTTATAAACTGTTTGGGCAATTTGATTTTTGATACTATAAAACATCAGTTTAAAAAAAAAATCATAAAAAAAAAAGTTTTTAATATTTTATTTAAAACAATTTCTTTTAAGGTTTCATTTTCAGAGGGGAAAAAAGATTCTAGTATTAATTTCTTCCAACAGTTTTCTATTTGGAAAAAGCTTGCTGAGGATACAATCCATTTTTTTTAGAGGTGGACATACCAGCTGTACTTTAAGCTGTGCTACCTCTCTCTTGATGTCTTTGAGCAGTGCAAGTTCTGTCTCAGTGCGATCCTCCTGAATTTATAAATGGATCAGATGGTGCACACACACACACACACGTGCATGTACACACACATTATTAAACATACATTCAACAAGTAAGTGAACAGATTCATATAATCCTGCACAAAAAGCAGTTTAGGAAAATGCAACATAAATCACAAACAGCAGTACCAACTTCTATTAGTATTATATTCTATTTCTAAACTAAATTTATTCTTGCCAAATGCAATAATTTTAAAAGTGCTGTGCCTCAGTGTCCTAAGTGCAACACACCTAGACCATGTAAAAGAACCCATGGCAAAAAGAGTTGTTGCTGACAAAATTCTGCAGAAAAAAATATACTATGTATAAAAATAGCATGCATATATATATATATATATATATATATATATATGTATGCTAATCAATGCAAAAATAGTGTTTTTACTGTTGAGCTAGATAGCAGTGACATACTCTCCCCAGGGAGAATCTCAAATTCCACGCAATATGCTGTTGCTTAAATAATACAGTACACTGGAAAACACATTGTATGTTGTGCACTTAGGCTAACTTTATTCAATTTTTAGAAATCATATTGTAAATTATTTGGAATACAAGATGTAATTTATGTTCTTTCTCTTCACTTAAAAAAAATCTTGCTAAAGAAAAATCTTGCTAAAGAAACTCTTTCATGTTAGCAAAATTAGAAAAGTGTAGATCAATTAAACAGAAGTAAATGGCAAGGGTGCAATGACCAAGTGGTTAAAACATTTCAATCTGAGGGTCTTAGGTTTGAATCTTGGTAAAGATGCCTGGAGAGTAAAGGGGGAGATTTTTCCGATCTCCCAGGAGAACATATGCAGACCTGCTAGTTCCTGAACACCCTTCATGTGTATATGCAAGCAGAAGTTCAAATATTTATATACATATGCATGTTAAAGATCCTGCAATCCATGTCAGCGTTCGGTGGGTTATGGAAACAAGAACATACATAGCATGTATACACCCAAAATGGAGTATGGCTGCCTACATCAGTTCATAGTGGGGCAAATAAACAAAATGGCTAACACATAAAATGTTACATGTCTGTATGAGTGTGTGTGTGTGTGTGCGTGACTGAAACCTGATTGAATGATACAGGAAATGGGTGCCCAATGGCTGTGCCAGGTAGGCAGTCTGTTGTACAAATGACTGTGTTTGTAAACCGCTTAGACTTACAGCTTGGTCTCCAACTGCGGATAGGTGCTATATATAAGTAATCATATCATCATCAAGTAAATAAATCCAACAATTCCTGGGAAAACTGAGAAAAGTCCATAAATGTTTGACAACTGACAATTCGTATTCTTCCTCACTGCAGACTGCAGACCTGAATATTGGAATTATTTCTGATACTGGAAAAAAACAGTGGAATGAGTTTTGACATTTCAAACTCTTCTCCCCCTAAAACACAGTACAACTGTCTGCAAGGTGGAGGTCAAAACACACACATGTATACATACAAGTGAACATGGAAGTCGCTGCCCACTAATAAAGAAGATTTCAAACTGTTCTGAAAAGTCTCCTGTGGCTACTAGTTAACCCTTTGCTGTACTTGGGGAAGTGGCAGCTCAGTGGCGTTTGCTTCCCCTTGTTTTCATAAATCAAAAGGTCTAAGCAATCTCACCTCTACAATTCCTGCAGAGTTAACAATCACTATCACTATACTGTCTTGTATTTTCCAAGAATCAAAATCATATGTGTTATCTAGAATCCTCATCAACCAGTCTGTCAAATTTATTTTAGAATCTGCATCAAATGGTCAATTAAAGTGAATGAATGAACTCACCCTGGCAAACGTGAACTTGATGATTGGATACCAAAATGGGTCCTCTCCTTCTACCTTTTCAGGCTGAATCAATTGCGGGTATCCCTTAAATTGCATGATATTAGTGATCTGATTGCCACTGATAATACTAACAATTCATTGTGTAAAACCACTGTGACATCAGTCTTCAGTAAATATAGTTCCAGTTCACAAATATACAATGAGCAAATACAAAATAGCATATCAAATCAATATCAGTGTGAAAAGATTTTTATAAAGCCACACTGAATGCAAAAAGGCCACAGACTTTGCAAGCAGTTATTATAGATACAGGTTCATTGCAGTCACCAAACAGAAAGTAATGCAGAGCTATGCCAACTTCATAAGCATAGAGAGAAAAAAACAACAATAAAAAAACGACGAATGTGCTTTAGGAATTCTGCACAAAAATTAATGCCTATATACTCCCTACACACAAAAAATGTCAGAGTAAATCAGTTGCAGTACCAGTATTATCAACAACAAGAAAAAAGGAAAGAAAAAAAGAGGCGTGTAAAAAAAAAAAAGAAGAAGACGACATAATACCTAAGAATATCTGCAAGACCTGGCACGTAAGTCTGTTATAAATCAAATAACCAACTTGGCGCCAATACAATGGACACATGAATAAACATACTCATCCACATAGTGATCCCATGAAATTCACAAAAAATCATCAAAACAACAATCACTCTCAATGAAGTATTAATAAGAATGAAGGTAAATCTGCTGGGCATGAAAATCCATGTAGACGCAATGCTCTGTAGATTTCTCCATTCCTAAACAACTCTCAAAACATTTGACTGAAAACAAAACAATCTTAAGAAATATAAATTCATCAACAAATGAACCTTTCATCAGTATACAAGTTCTCTCTCTCTCTCTCTCTGTGTGTGTGTGTGTGTGTGTGTGTGTAGTGTGCTCTGTTAAGGTAACATAACCATGTCTTTGTAAAGCATAGTATCATGTTTGTGCACTCTACTTTTGCCTGGCTCTTCCCATCGCCTGCTAAAACAGGTGCAGATTAATGTGAACTTGAACACAGTGGTACAAATCAAAAATTCACAGGTGTGGATAAACATCACCCAATCTACAGCACCAGCCACTGAAGTGATCCATGCCAAGCCCTTCACATGACACACACTTCCATTCACCCTCCAAGTTCATAAGAATGCCATGGAAGCTGACCATGAGTTATTGCCCATGCCAGTAGTCTGGATCACAATCATTAGAAATACTGATCATGTTACCTCCCCTGTCATGACATGCCTTGCAACCACATGGTACAAAGATACAAGAAAAATATAGTGTAATATACATGTGTCTGCATGCACATGAATGAAGCCTGACTGAATGACACAGGAAATGAATGATGAGCATCTGTGCAAATGACTGTTCGTTAAGGAGCTTCAGGCTCAAGCCTTGGTCTCTGATCAGTGACAGGCATTATAAAAGTATCAATAATATACGACTAATAATAATTATCATTAAAAAAAAAAAGTCTGCCATCCCTGATGGTGCTTAGCAAATAGAGATCAATCACAATAGCTGGAAATGTGTAGCCTTAATCAAAAGACTATAAACATCCCACAGCTTGATGATAAGTCAGGTGTATGCAAGGGAGAAAAACAACTCAACACATGCATGTAAAATACCCGCTCCAAAATTCACAGGTGTGGACAAAAGTTGTCTGCTCTACAAACTGGCTACATCACCAGCCAAAGAAGATGATCCGACCATGCCACCCCCTCACTAATGAATATAAAATAGTTGTATTACGAAAACAAATGTAACAATTCTATATTGGCAAATAACGCTGTAGAACAGTGAGTCAGCACCCAATCTATCACCCACAAGCCAAGAACAGACAGAACACCCACAAGCCAACACCCAACAAAACACCCACAAGCCAAGCCAACACCCAACAAAACACCCACAAGCCAACACCCAACCTTACAACCATAAGCCAACACCCAACCTGACCCCACAAACCAACACCAACCTTACAACCATAAGCCAACACCCAACCTGACCCCACAAACCAACACCAACCTTACAACCATAAGCCAACACCCAAACTGACCCCACAAACCGACACCAACCTTACAACCATAAGCCAACACCCAACCTGACCCCACAAACCAACACCAACCTTACAACCATAAGCCAACACCCAACCTGACCCCACAAACCAACACCCAACCTTACAACCATAAGCCAACACCCAACCTGACCCCACAAACCACCCACAAGCCAACATAGAACCTAACACACCCACTGGTCCATAAGCCAACACACCCAAGCCAACACATTGTCTAACGCCCATAAGCCAACACACCCAACCAAACAGTAACACCTTCAGTCTCAAACTCAATTGCCACACAGCATAACAACTCAGCAAGCATATTTTACATTGCATAAAGATAAGAGATAAAGAGAGGCAAGGCCTTTAAGACACGTGTGATACTCACTCAAACAAAAGAAATACATAAAAAAAATTTAAAAAATATAAAAAAAGTGACTGCAAAGCAGATTATCTTGCAGCAGGGCACTGTGAATTGCACTGTTGTGACTTTGAGCTCTTAACTTGACTTTTGAAAGCTTAGGTTTTGGTCATAACAAATCAAAGTCCCAAGTTTTGATGAAAATGAAATGAAAAAAAATCAACAAAACTACTCTCACTTCTATAAATTTTCCACAATGTTGTGACCTTGAACTCTGACTCCTGATCTTGCCTCTTGCAAGTCTTTTTGTTCTGACCATGACCAGTCATTGAACCAAGTCTGAAGAAGACAGTATGACAGACCTTACTTCTTTTGTGACTACAAACTTTTCCTATCAATATCATTTGCCATGTTGCAAGATTGACCTTCAGGTCTGACCTTGAAATTCAAGTGGGTTAATGCCATGGCCAGACGCTCTACCAAATTTGATGAAAATTGGGACTTATGGATGTGTCTTGAATGATTACCTTAAACTTGGATCTCTCATCTTGCTTACCTCATTATTCTAAATGAAATGACTGAAACAGTCATAACTACCACCCTGCTAATTGTTCTTGTAACACCTGAGGTCACCAAGAAAACACCACAGTTGAAGTTTACACTGGATACATACACACACAGAAATATGGACACACAGACAACCAAGACTGGGTGTTTACACTGATTCACTGTTTCTGTACATGAGTCAAATAAAACAAACAAACAGAAAAGAAAGGGAAGACAGGCAGGTGGGATTGGACAGTAAAAAGAACAGAAAAGGAATGGATTGGGAGGGGTGTGGGGAGCTTTATTTTTTTCATTTATATTTAAGACATGAACAATTTCCTGAAAAAAAGAATACTCAGTTGGTTTATATTTTGTTTACTTTTTTGTGCTGAATCTTATCTTTATATTCAAAACTAACTTGTTTTTTGAACAGATATATCCATTCATGACCCAGATGCATTTGCTCCAGCACTTTTCCCTGATAATTCCCTCCTGCACCGCCACATTGCAAAGGTTCTTTTCTTTTAAAACTGTATTGAACATTACAATCAAAATAACACAAAGTTGACAACAAATATACAACATTCATATATTGAAGAAAAGGAATATTCTTAAGAACTGAAAGGTACTCACTGCAAAAGATAAAAAAGTACTGGCACATTTAAAAAATGTTACATTCTGTGCATGGATGCTTAAGTATATTCCAAATCTAGTAGATGATTTCACCCAGCTTTGTTTAAAAAGTTAACACTGTAGCAGTGGCTGAACAATAACAACTGAGCCATCTGGTGTTCACAGCTTATCAAGTCCACACATGTGGCTAAGTTTTGTTTCTTACCATGTGTGTTCCAGGTCATCGTCAATGTAGCCACTCTTCCACCCTTAATACAGACATCTCTTTAACCCTTTAACTGCTGAACCATGGTGGAATGAGATCAGTGTGGCATAGGTTTGAAATGCTGTTACAACGTTCTGTGCACTTGACAAAGGTGTAATTGATATTGCTGAACAAAAGCAATGCAACCCCAAGAGGAAGGAGTCCAGACAAATGATGGTGATTGGCTTCCTGGCCTGTAGGCTCTGTCCTGTCTCAGTGAGGTTACGACCCTTCACAGATAAGCATACTAGTCAACAGCAGTCAAGTGGTTAAATCCTGTTTGGAACATATAAACACCAATAACTAATAATGCAGTGGACATTGTATGTTTGTAATGTCAGTCACAGTTGTGCAAAACTTTAAGGTTGCTTGCATAGTCCTAAAAGGATGTTTTCAAGGCTTTTGTCATTGTCTAAATAATATTAAGTATTCCTTGCACAGGTTGTTATGAGCTATTTATCTCACAGAAAAAAGATAAATTATCTAAATTAAAAACTGTGTTCATATCAAAAGAAATGAAAAAAAAGAAAAAAAAAAGAAAAAAAGATGTTCTCAACAAGTTTATTGCACAGTGTCAATCATCATATTATAAATGTATATAACTCAAAGTGGATGCTGATTGTGTCAGAATATAATCACTGCCTGAGCAAATAAATCATGAGTAAATACTTTTTAACTGAATGAACAAAAATCTGATTTGGATATTTTCATAGAAAAACATGACATAAAAACAACACCCAATTAATGCCAAAATAATCATCATGACTGAGTATCACAAAAAAAAGGAATAAAGTGTTTCATGGAATGCAAACTGAAAAAATGTGCATTACATTTCAACAGGAAATCAAAAGTAAGAGGTCTCTTTGGCTTGAATGTGATCAAATGACCAAATCCCCTTTGCTGTCTTTTTTTTTTTTTTTTACCCCAAGACAAAAAACAAAATGCAAACATGTCTCTCCACAAAATAAGAAAAACAAAAGGAGAGGTCAAACCAAAACAAGAAGAAAATAGAGAGAGAGGGAGAGAGAGAGAGGTGGCAGAGGGGGGTGGGGTGGGGTGGGGAGACTGAAGAAAAGAAAACAGTCACAAATAAAATGTTACAAAACAGAGAAAGCTTCATGAGTTTCATGTGATAAATACTGATTAATCAGCGCCCCCTCCCCCACCAAAAAAAACAACAACAAATAAACAAGACAAAACAATACTACTAACCCCTCACCTTCCTAAAAAACAAACAAAAAAAAACCCAAAACAACACTGCCCTCCCAAAGAAACTAAACAAAGTGCATCAGCGATTTCTGTATTTTTGAAGGAATGCATTGGTTTGGTAGAGATTTTAGGATAATTAAGTTTCTAAAACTACATTCGTAATGATGAAATAATTGTGGAAGGGCAAATGGGCCAGGGTATATATTATTAAGCTTTCACTTAAAGACACCAGTTAACTGAAAAGACCTAAGTATGTAGTACATTTTACAGAAGTTGAATAATTTCTTATTCTAATTTTAATATTTCTTTTGTCTGCAATGTCTCCACCATGTTTGTTTTGAAATCAAGTGCTTGTTTAGTATGTCCAAAACTGATTATCATTGGCATGGCAATGGGAATTTAATTAGTAATCTTTTTTTGCTGCTGTATGTCAAAAACATGCGCAGATGTTAAATACTTCCTTGCCAATTATTGCCAGATCTGCAAGCAGTTTCTTGCAAACCTCAAGCTTTACTCACAAGGTTCTTTTGATCTGATTCAGTATGTAAACATCTCATGACAACATACAGTTTTAACAAGTAGGTGGGGAGGTTGCTCACAAAAAAGGCCACACTGCTCTTGCTGTACACAGACAAGGGCTGAAGACAGGATGATGGGGAAACACGAGGGAATGCTGTTACATCAAATTTCATCAAAAGACACAAGAGACTTTTTTCTTACCTTTTTTAAGATTTAAGTAATAATTTTGATACACAATAGTTATAACTCGAGTTATTCAAAAACCAGTTTGATCTGACTAAGATACAATCCAATCCAAGTAATATAATACTGGTCTCAGATATCACTTCAAATGTGTGAAACCATGCAAAAAAGAAAAGGGACAATCTATGGCTGGTTCTAAAAACAGCAACACTAATTCAGAAAAATAATTTCTGAAAAGTTCATTCTGTTGAAAACAAATTAATCAGACTATTGCTTATGAGCAATGTCAACACAAAGGTGATGGTTAGATAGGTTTTATCACTACCTACTCATATCCTGCCCAGCTTGGTTTGTTTGCCACTAAGAAAATGCAAGCCTTTAAGTTCACAATGGACATGCAAGGAGACAGACAGACAACCAAACCATGGTTATTACATTAAATCACATATTGTACAAAAACAGGAGCAGAACACTGAAAACAACAACAGTTTAAAACATAACAGACAGCAATGGAAAATAAAAGTAGGTCAGAAAGGTGATCTATATATAATGTGTGCTGTCTTTTTTTTTTTATTTAAAGTGGACACAAGCTGTCAGGACTATTTCTCAAGATCCCAAAATTGAAAAACTTGACCATCCTGGTGAATGCCAATGCTGTTGAAATCACTCCTCAGTCATGAATATTCCAAGTCTTTTTTTTTTGTTTGGAAGTATAAATGAACACATGGACAGTTTCGTTCAACATTCAATAATCAAAAGAAAGATAATGAAATGATCGCTAATATCATCACTAACAACAAAAAAGTACAACAATGCAAGATGGCACAATGATATGACATACCAATGAGATGGGGTTTTTTTCAGACAAGGCAGTCACAGACTAACATGTCACAACCTAGACTAGAGTTTCTCCAAAATGACACACCAGTTGGCGTGATCATAGAAAGAGTCCACCATTCTCACCCCTGGCACACAGTCTCTGATCAACTCTTCAAGTTCACCTTTTCGAAAGACATGGTAAAAACGGCAAAGGTCAGTATTCACTGTGTCAAGCTTTGGTGGTTGCTTGAGAGACTTTGAGCTCCTGGACTTCCTGGTTGTTCCTTTGCAAGGAAGTTTTTTGCCCACTGATGCATTGTTCCCTGTCACTTCAGCATCAAATGTTGAACTCTGAGAGCTGGATAACTTTCCTTCAGCTAGTGCACTGTTGGAGCTGGGTGCAGCTGCTGTGTTTTTCTGACTTTCAAAATCCTCTTTCATCAGATGATATGTAAAACAGTTTTGGCTGTTAGTTTGGCACTTGGAGTCATTGGCTTTTTTTGCATTATCTTCGAAACAAACAGGTGAGTTACTGTTTTTCTTTGCATCAACTTCAAAAAAAGGAGACGAGTCACCATTTTTCTTTGCTGCATCATCTTCAAAAAAAGATGAGTCATTGTTTTTCTTTGCTTCATCTTCAAAAGAAGCAGTTCCATGAGACCTAGCATTTTGTCCACTTGAAGGGCTGTCAACGGCACAGAGGACACTTTTCTCCACAACATTACAAGGCAGACTGCTCTGAGGAAATTCTCTGATCTGGAACTGCTCTTGTGGGAAGTGGGTAGCCAAACATGGCATGAAACATGCTGCTGCTTTTTTGTGGTTGTCTTGTTTTGTTTTGGTGAACATATTCTTAAGACCCTGTTTCAACATGTCCAACATGCCTAGGGGTGAGTTCATCTTGCGATGGTTGTCAAAATGTATCCCATTGATAGGCACTACTTCTGTTTCTATATCAATAACATCAAAGTCATCTCCACCACTGGAAAACTTCTCTCTTTTATCATCTTTCAGACGGACTGATTTCTCTTTATCATCATGATGAAAAAATAATGTTCCACTGGGATCTTTTGGTTTCGTTGGTTTCCAGAAAGTACACTTTTCTTTGGGAGATGAATTCTGACTGTCAAAAGAGCAAGCCATTAACACTAGTTTTCCCTCTGCATGCTTACTGGCTGAAAATTCCTTGCTAGCTGAGTTGTCCAGCATAGGAGATTCAGGTTTTTCTGTAACAAAGACATCATCATCCTGCAGGGACAATGACTGCCAGGAAGGACTGCTTTTCGTTGTGCTCGTCAAGGCACCTTCTTCAAATGACCCTTGTGACCACGTGTTACCTGACTTGGATCTCTCAGGTAAGAGCTCCCAAGGACTTTTACACAAGCTGGAGAGATAGGTCTCCACCTTCTGACATTCCTTGATCAGTTCCTCTCCTTTGCTCAGTTTATCCACACATGATGGAGTGAATTTATGCATACAGCTGCTGCTTTCATCTGCACAACTACTCCTGGTGCTTTTGACATTCTCTAAATCTGACTCTTTTTCAGTCTGACTGCTTTTATGAAAACAATCTTCAGAGACAAAATCTTTCTTTTGATTTCTGGGACTATTGCTAACTTGGCAACTCAAACAAGGCCCTACAACATCAGGCTGACACACGTCAGATTTCACATTATTCTGACGGCATGGGCACAATGTAAATTCTTCGTCACTGACAGAGCTGCCTGTAGAACTGATGCTGACGCGATCCACTTCTGACAGTGAGGAGGAACGTGGATGTCTATGTCCGGCATCTGAAATGCACACAGGCAGAAAGAATCCACACACACACACACACACACACACACATACAAACACACATGCAGGCACGCACACATACACAAGGAAATCAAAAAAACATTTAAGGTAATAGCAACAATAATATAGTCATCCTTTTCATACCAATCAATGCACACACATACAAAGATCAGTGCAGAAGATATAAAACATGAGCACTGAAAACAAGTGGAAGCTAACTGCTTACATAATTTTCACAAAAAAAGGCTTAAGGTTCTTCAAATGTATCAAATAAAACAAAACAACCCACCCCCATGCCCACCCCCCAAAAAAATACTTGTTCATCATTTCAGAAATTACAGCAAATATATTATCATTACTACTATTACTACTACTTTATTTATTTATTTTTTTTTACATTATAGTTATTATTTATTTATTTCTTTGTGTAAGCTTATCTATCTTTTTTTTTTTTTTTCCCTCAAGGCCTGACTAAGCGCGTTGGGTTATGCTGCTGGTCAGGCATCTGCTTGGCAGATATGGTGTATATGGATTTGTCTGAACGCAGTGACGCCTCCTTGAGCTACTGAAACTGAAACTGAAACTACTACTACTACTGCTCCTACTCCTACATGATACTCATATAGCACTCTATCCAGAAAACTGCTTTAGGTGCTTTACAAAACAATAACACTGATATAACACTTTACATCAATGTTTCATATACACACCACGATGTTCCTAGCAGACTATACATACATAAAACAAAATGCATACATATACATAAAATACATTCATGCACAATATACCAGCCCCCCTCCCAAAACACGCACACATATACACACACATTTGCATATACATGCATACATGTGTACAGATATATACATTTATACTTGCAGAGTCAAGTACAGGAGTAATAATGTTGGGTGGACATGCCAAAATGAAGCTTGCTGCTGAGAGCAGAGATGAGTTTTGACACCAGATTCAAAAGAGGCAGGGAGTCAGATTGTCAGAGAGTTTGTTTGACATCTTTGGGGCTGTAAAAGAAAACAGCTGATATCTCTAGGTCTTATTTCTGACAGGGGGTATCCTGAGAAGTCCAGTATCAGAAGAAGAGTGGAGCTGGTGAGACAAATTATGGATATGGAGACATTCAGAAAGATACTGTGGTTCAGATCCACTTACTGCAGAAAAAAACTCAGAGCAGACAGCCGACCAGTAAAGAGACCACAGGAGAAGAGAAATATGCTCAGATTCAGAAGCTCTGCAAGTAAGTCTGGCAGCACTGTTCTGGATTCGTTAAGTCCAACATACATTTAGGAAGGCCGGCCAAAAGAGAGAGAACAAAAGTGCACATAAATGTTTTGGATGCATCAGTAGAGAGATGTGATGCACAGAACTGATCCTACTTATTCCAGATTGGCAATTTTACAAATCACAATATGACAAACCAAACTGATAATATCAATAATGATAAAGATAAAAATAATAAAAATGTCAATGGGTATCGATAATGCACTCTGCCTCATTAGCAAAGGGAACCATAATGCTACCAGTTAACATCAATATGGGAGATGGGCGTTGGGGGAAAAGGTTATAAAAAATAATATCACAGGGCACTATAAAAAGGACTTACAAACAAGATAAATTAAATGGACTGTGTCAATAACAAAGCCCACAGACACAGACACAAGCCACACCACATTACAACACATGGCATCCATGAAAGCACATTTGTACTAATATGTTCTGAGCCCAGATTTTAACTGAGATGTGAGTTCATTCCAGGAGACAGGCCCAAGGAATGAAAAGGCACGCTGTCCTTTCATGCCTTTTTAAGATGTGGGAGATATAGAACACATGAATCAGCAGATGATGCAATGAACTGGATGGAACTTTACCATGAAAATACTGAGCAGAAATGCCAGAAATGAAATTCAAAATAAAATTAGCTGTTTCCTACCCACTATGTTCACTACAAACAAAAAAACAAAAAAGAAAACACTTTTTTTTAAAAATCCTAGCAAAGTAGTCACTGTGGCTAATGTACAATCAGACTGACCTATCAATATGAAAAAAAAAATCCTGGGAAAGGAGCCATTGTAGCTAGAGCACATGACAGGTCAGACTGACCGATCAAAATGAACAAAAAATCTTGGGTAAGGAGTCATTGTAGCTAGAACACACAACAGGTCAGACTGACCAATCAATATGAAGGGAAAAAAATCTTGGCTAAGTAGTCACTGTGGCTGGAGCACACAGCAGGACTGACCAATCAATATATCAAACGGCTGACACCTGACAGCAGCTTGATAAACTTCACTCTGTTTGGATTGGAATACACATTAGGCACACACAACTCCTTTTACACACACATACATTTGCACACACATGCACACACACACACACATGCACCTACATTTCCCTTTACAAAAACATGAGCATGCATGTGCACACACACACACACACACACACACACACACACACGCATGCAAACCTTAATCTGCTTGACAACAACATGCTATTGTTCTCCAAACTCAAGCAATGTGAAAGTGCATTTCTAGCTATTACTGGGAAATGGATGATGATTCCATCATCATATGCATGCACTGCCACCAAGAAAATTATATAAAGAATTTTTATATATCAAAGCAGACAGATGACATCAATATTTACCTGCTTGTCTGGGTTTATACCAAGGCACCAAAATATCTTGACTGTCAAACTGCACAAATAAAATAGATAAATATATAAAAACAACAAATAAGAGATAAATAAAGAGGTATACAAACACAGTCTATCTTTTAACTTCTCATTAATATACCAGCTTTTCATAAACTCCAGTATTCATAAAGGTATCAAGCAACACAGTAAGACAAAAGCTGGAATGTCAATAATTAGTGACTGCCTTTAATACTATATTTAACATAATTTATGTACTCAGAAAACTTCTGAACTTACTTGTAACTGATGACTTCATTTTAGGGATGATACAGGGACAATGATTTCATACAGTTCTATATAATCTGATCAGCCCAAACCCATCACTGTGTCAATACTTCATTGTCTAAAGAGATTCTGTGAATACAGGAGTTCCCAAAGGTTGGATTTGACACCTGTGCTGTTCATGGACTCACTCAAAGTAAAAATGACATGAGCAGTTCAAACCTCAGTCTCACAAAGTATGATGATGATGTGGCTTCAGTAGGTTTTTGGGAAAATAAACCCCCAATTTCATAGCATCTCTTTTATTTTTAATGGATCATTAGGAAGAGTTCAATGTGGGCAGTGGACAGAATGCCTCATACAAACTACAAGGAAGCAGGCGGACATTGCAGACACTATGAAATAAACGGGGACCATAGTTCAGCAGAAACTAAGAGAACATATAAAGTATTTAAATAACAACTCTTTTTCACTCTGAAAAATTAAAATGCTTAATCTTGGTCCAAATTTTCTGAAAATAGTGAGATGAGGTTTAATCAAAAACAATGACTTCCAGCATTATCTTTTGGCTAAATCTGTCAAACTGAAAGCAAAAAGACTGGACTCTGATCTGCCAGTATGGTAAAGTGGCTATCATAATAAATAACTAGGAGAACATGGAATCAAACCCCATAAAAGGCGTATTCCCAAAGCTGTGACCAAAGAAAATTCCACACTTTTCCCAGACTTTCCCCAGGCCAGACTGAAAAACATGTCCATACCAAACACAATGTCAAACTGAAAAATAAAATAAAATAAAATGAAAAATCTGCAACAGTGCTGACGAAAGAGACTGACAGATATTCCTGTATTGATGTTAAATTCATTCTCATCATCTTTTGTTGTTTTTTTTCAGTAGTTTGTTTGTTGTAAATGCACTAAGCTCTTTGTCACATGGTACTGTTCAACTTCAAGGGTTTTATCTAATCTCCAAGACTTTTCTAAACCCTGAAGGACAAAACAAAAAATAATAATATATTTGCTGAATTTTCTGAGACTTTTCCTGGCCTGGAAATGCTTCTCTCATTTTTCCAAGACTTTCCAGACTTCCATGACTGTGCAAACCCTGCTATGAATGTGTGTTTTTCAACACCTGACTGGCTGACCACCTATAAATGATAGACAGAATATGAGCTGAAATGTGAAAACTGAGACTACAGTCAAATGTCACATAATATGGAATTCTGAGCACTATTCAAATTTTCTGATCAACATCACTGGAATATGTGTCTTTCAGGTTTGTTTAATAAAAGTAAAATGTCTTCAACCTGCATGGATCTTAATAATAATAGTATCAATTCATCTCCATGCACATCAATCATCGAACTGACAGACAGAAACCATCCCTAATTCTGTAACCTCTCATGCCCTGCTCTAAGACTGACCTACGTTTTCATTTCCTCTGCACTCCCATGCCTGTTGTGAGTTTGTGTCTAAGTCTTTGTTTCCCTTATCAACTTGATTGCTGCTGACAAGTGTGCTTGTCGATGAAGAGCTGTCACCTTACTGATGTAAGTCTGAGAACACAGGTCAGGATGACAGTCACCATTCTTCATTTTAACTATTCCTCTTGGGACTGCATTATTTTGTTCATCAAAACCAATCAAAAGATGGATGAGTACAAAAAAGTAGTAACTGCACTTAAAATTCATGCCTTACTAGTCTCATTTCACCGAGAGTCAGCAGTTAAGGGGTCAAATGTTGTCGTTTTTCTTGGTCTGAGGGATTCTAAGATACATCATTATGGAAAAACTGTGAATGCTGCCAGTTTCTGCACAACTAAATTATAATGAAAATTGAAATACATAATACATGTGATAAAACGCAAGTTCTATTTCTTCCCACCCCTACATGGCTGTACCTTTCTGTACTTCTGCTCGAAGGCCCAGACATACACCATCACCAGACCGCCGGGAAGAAGGATACGGACCATCTCTTGCAAGGCCTGCACTCTTCTCTCCTTGCTGGCAAAGTGATGGATGACCCCCACAGAGATGGCAGCATCAAAGATGTTGTCCCGAAAAGGCAGCAGCAAGTTGTCAGCCAACAGGACCTCAAATCCCCTTGCCACTGCCGTCTGCAGGAATGGCTGACAAATGTCAGAGCCAATCTTAAAGATAGAAGGGTTGATGTGCAGATAGCGGCCATTTCCACAGCCTGCAACAAACACATGCATTGCACTAAAGACCCCATAACCTTTTACAGTCATCAGGGCAATGAATTCATATCCTCTGTATCTGAGGCATATGAAGGCAGGGCCCAATCCTCTCCTTCTGTTGTTCTAACCTTCCCCAACTGAAGTCAGATACCCATTCACGCCTGGGTGGAATGAGGAAAAGAGTAAAGTGCCTTTTCAAAGGTCACAACACCATAGCAAAAAAAAAGGCCTTGAACCCTGATTGCTGGTCAAGATTGGATCAGAAGTCCAACACCTGATTCTACCACAGCACTTCCATGTATCATACTAGCACTGTCCATGTATTATCCCCAGTATTACACATGTATTACATCAGCAAATACATCAGCAATGTCCATCGGTCCATGAATACACAGTATCATTTCAGTACACACATTGTACTGTTAGTATTGCACATTTATGATTATCAGCACTGCACAAGTATACGTTTATTGTATCATTATTTCATACATATCTCTCTCTCTCTCTCTCTCTCTATATATATATATACACACACACACACACACACACACACACACACAAAATCAGTACTGCACATGTATTATGACCAATACTGCACATTATTATATTACTCATTAGTATTGCACAGGTATCCACACCGTTCATATAACAGTACTGCTCATGCATCAGTATCATTAGTACTGTCCATGCATTTTATCAATATCATGAATGCATTATATCCGTATTGCATATTTATTTTATCATGCATATTGACGGGCACAATAGCCGAGTGGTTAAAGCGTTGGACTGTCAATCTGAGGGTTCCGGGTTCGAATCACGGTGACGGCGCCTGGTGGGTAAAGGGTGGAGATTTTTACGATCTCCCAGGTCAACATATGTGCAGACCTGCTAGTGCCTGAACCCCCTTCGTGTGTATATGCAAGCAGAAGATCAAATACGCACGTTAAAGATCCTGTAATCCATGTCAGCGTTCGGTGGGTTATGGAAACAAGAACATACCCAGCATGCACCCCCCCGAAAACGGAGTATGGCTGCCTACATGGCGGGGTAAAAACGGTCATACACGTAAAAGCCCGCTCGTGTACATACGAGTGAACGCAGAAGGAGAAGATCATGCGTATTTAAGTACTGCACATGCATAAGTATCAAATAAGTATATCAGAATCATTAATTATTGCACTTGCATTATGTCGATACCATGCACGTACTGTATTGGTCAATGTATTCATTAAATTATGTTTACTATCTATTTCAATCTAGATACTCTTCCATTAGTTCCAAACAGTAGCCATTCACCACAATGCAAGCCTTTACAACACATCCTACTTTTCTTCTTAGTAAGTGATGAGAGTGGGGGAAAGGACAGTAGTGAGTGTCACCATATCCCAAAGCATTACCCCCTAGCAAACACAAACAAAACTGAGAGCATGATCATGTATGACACTGAATGAACTGACAAAGATTTGTAACAATGTGCTCTATGTTGTTAAATTTTGCAATTATTTTATTCACCTTACTGATGTTAATTGTTTGTGCTGTGCGACCCTGTCCTGAGGAGGAAAGTGCACACTATAATAGTACAAATATAACTTTTAACATTATCATTATCAATAGCCAAATGGATAAAGCGTTGGACTTTCAATCTGAGGGTCCCGGGTTTGAACTTCGGTGATGGCGCCTGGTGGGTAAAGGGTGGAGATTTTTCCGATCTCCGAGGTTAACATATGTACAGAACTGCTAGTGCCTGAACCCCATTCATGTGTACACGCATGCAGAAGATCAAACATGCACGTTAAAGATCCTGTAATCCATGTCAGCATTTGGTGGGTTATGGAAACAAGAACAAACCCAGCATGCACACCCCAGAAAATAGAGTATGGCTGCCTACATGGCGGATTTAATAAACAAAAACGGTCACACGTAAAAATGTTATATGTCTGAGTGTGTATGTGTGTGTGCCTGAAATCTGTTTGAATGACACAGGAAATGAATGAGCGCCCAGTGGCAGCCGTCAGTTGGCTCTATCCAGGTAGGCAACCTGTTGTGCAAATGACCCCATGTTTGTAATGTGCTTGGAACTTGGTCTCCAACCAAGGTTAGGCACTATATAAGTATCCATATCAATCAATCAATCAATCAGTATCAACAATGCATAAGCAGCTGTAAAGTGCATAAACACAAAAAAGTACATAGTCACTGTCTCCTCAAGTCTATCTGATTTGTTACGCTTGGTACATATTTCTTTTATATATCATAAACAGGACATTAAATGATAATAATACTTGTGTTTCCAATTTCATAAGTTAGGATAGGGAAAGGAATATGAATGATGTCTCAGCAATGAAACTTTGAAAGTAAATAATGGAACACTTCATGTCAAGACCACTCACTGCATTGTGTGTGTGTATGTGTGTGTGTGTGTGTGTGTGTGTGTGCGTGTGCGTGCGCAGGTGTGCATGTACATATGTGTGTCCACGCATGTGTGTGCATGTATGGTTACTGCACATCACTGTCACAGAAACATCATTTCCTCACCAACATCTGCAACAAGAGCTCCAGCTTTCAGTGACTTGAGAAACTCCTTCACCCGTGGCCAGATCCGTGGCTTCAGGTCCTCGATGTGGGGAGCGATCTGATCGTAAACCCTTTGGACGTGAACAGACTCTAGACTGGAAGTGGAGCTGACTGAGACATGCTCTCTTCTCTCATTTCCCTCTTCACCAGTTCTCACCTTTCCCTGTGGATTTCCTGGGGGCCTATCCAACAATACAGGGGCTTTAGTCTTGCTGCTGCTACACATTTTCCACCCCACATTTCTGGTCTCGTTTTGCCATCGGGCATCAAGAAGGGATGCCTCTGAGGCGCTCTTTTTGAAAATGCTGCTGCTGCTGCTGAAACGATCTTTTGCTAGATGCGCGGGTCTGTCCATTATGTGATAAAATCTTTGCAAAGCAGAGAAAAAAGTACAACTCTGCACTCTCCAACCGATGCCTGGGGCTTTATCATGTTCTAAAGATAAGTGGAATGTCATGCTGAGGACTGCTAAATCAAACAGTTCTCAGCATGCCTTCAAATTTAATCATCGCTAAACCTGTTAATCAACAAACAAAATATCACATGTGCAATTGATTTCTGCTACTACAGTCAAAAGATCACATGTGCAACTGATTTCTGCTACTATGGTGAAGAACCAGAAAAAAGTGACCATACAATGACACTTCTAAAGGACTGCAGTCAGCCGTTGCCAAGACAACTGGAATGCAAGCTCCATCATTTCGTTATTGTGGCCTCTTCTGCCACCTCCAGCCACCTCCAGCCCATGTAATATCCTGTCAACATATGACATAAATTTTATCAATACTTAAGTAGTCTACTTTCATGAAGGAAATAACTGGTTTCGTTTCTTTGTTTCTAATTCAAAATAATATCTTATTATCTGTATTGGCAACAAAAACAACAAAAATCTAACAAAAAACACACAATCTGTCTTACACACACAGACACACACACAAACATATGCACACACACACACACACACACACAAAACTTATGGTTGAATCAATAGCCATGTACATGCCTCAAGAGATCAAGCCCAGATTGAAAGAGTATTTCATCAATAGTATCACAGCCAAAGATCACACCTGGCACCATGTTTCATACATGACAACACATATCCTATACTGTGTATGCTTTTGGCAACACATCAAGACAGAACAAAAAAAAAAGAGAAAAAAAAAAGATTGAATAACTCAACAAGAGAACTTCAAATACAGAAGCAATTTCCATTATCATTTGTAATAAATACAGAAATTCATTAAAAAAAAAAAAAAAAAATAAAAAGAGGTTTTTTTGGGGGGGGGTTTTAAACATCGATCAAGTCATTCACACACATCCACATAATGGATATACAAAAACATGAATGAGTCCACACCTAGCTCCAAACCACCTACTAACTTCCTCACTAAATCACCACTTTTTTTTTTAACCACAGGGTATATTGTCCATGGAATGTTTCTAATAACAAATGGAAGCATCACAACAGTTTCTTATAACATTTGTCTTCCATGAATATCATTAAATGACTAAAAGTAAAACGAAAAAGGAGATGTGGTGTATAACAGTCATTCAAGGATCACACGGAGGATACTGGTCAGGGGAGAGGAGACATCTGATATTTGTTGCTTATTGTCCAGCACTGACTTATCAAAAAATAATTGACGATGATGGAGGAGGTGGAGGATGACAATAATGATGATGATGATAGCAGGCCTAAATGATGCTTACATGATAAAGAATTGAAGGCAACTGTAAGAGGAAAAAAAGGAGTGGGTGGGGCTGGGGGGAGATATGGGAATAAGTGAACTGAGATATGGAAACAGAGAATGAACCGAACATCAGCTCCAAGCCACCACAGAAGCAGACTCGCCATTTTCAGTTACACTTCAGAGAAAGACAGTGGCTTAGTTATGGTTGTGAAACTTTATCTCACTACAAGCAAGAGTAAAAACTACTGTGCTTTTTCTTTTTTACAGTTTAAAGTTTTTTTTCTACAATTGTATTGTATTGTATTGTATTGAATTGTATTGTACTGTATTGTGTTGTATTGCACTGCATTATGATCATTTAGTTTTTGCCACCATAGATTTCTCTGTGTGGAATTCAGGCTGTTCTTCCTGAGATTAGTGCTTTGCCATTGTGCAGCGCTACCTCTTTCCTGGTCTTTTTTCTGTCTGCAACTGTATTTGTTTTACAATCAAAGTGTATTTTGAAACAGAAAATTGCCATGGAGAACCCTTTTGTTACCCTGGGTTCTTTTATGTGTGCTTAGCGCATGCTGCATACAGGACCTATTATCATCTTACTTGAACAATTATCATCCAGATAACCAGTGAACCACTCAACGCCAAGTTCATGGTAAGAAAATTCTAGCCAGTGTGGGATTCAATCATGAATCCTCAGCTTATCTTCCTAGGCAGATCTGTTACCACTAAGCCACCACCCCACAATTGATATCTGATCTACTGTAATTAAGTGGCTTTCTATATTTTTTTTATATTATTTTCTAAAACAAATATTTTGAACACTCCTGTACATTATCAGTTTTCTTTCATATATTGTTAAAAAAAAAAAAAAAAAAAAAAGTTCAAGGAAATAAAATAGTTATATTTTTTCATAAGAACTGCACCTGATTTTTTTTTTTTTTTTTTTTTTGATCATCACCATCCTAACATCATTATGTCATAAGAAGTGTCACTCTTGAGAAAAAAACAAACAAACAGACAGTAATGGTAATATTCTTCATAATAAATAAGTCTGATAAGTGATGTACAAACGCAACAGTGAATACCAAAACAAATGGCTTTGGCACATGGTACTGTACAACTGCATGCTGATTACAAAATTAATAGTGATCACACGTAGCATTACAGTTTATACACGCACACACACACACACACACACACACACACACAGAGTGAGAAACATATCACATGAAAAACAAAACAAATTTACAAAACATATAAAATGATAAATAGCTTCTATTATTTCACCATATGGACATACTCATGTTACATAAAACGAGAGATCCTAATATATCAAAATATATAGAATAATCATAATTAATACAATTACAAAATACAAAATTTGTGCTTCTTTTACTTCATCACCTGAATGAATGTAAATGAAAATACTGGGCATATTGCAACAGCAATGGTAACATGGTTGGAGAGACGTGTCATTTTGTTGAAAAGCTGTGAAAAAGGAAGTTGTTTAATACCTTTCAGAACACATAACAACTGAAAAGTCATACAGTAAATAAATCCAATTAGCTGGTACATAGTATGATAATGATCAGACACCATATGTTTTGGGTTTTTTTGTGAGCTATGCACAAATGAGTATACCTGCACTTTATCCAAGCTGTCGAGACAGGAGTGCTGACAGACAGATTGGCTGAGCAATAGACAGAGAAGTAGCCATAGAAAATACCTGTGGCACAAAACCGAAACTTGTACCATATTTTTTCATTTATAGACAACCCACGGAGGCACAGAGTTTCCTGACACCTCATATCCCCCCAACCACCCTCTCTCCTTTCCAACCCCCCTGCTCCCTGAACCCTCACCCCACCTATCTAAAAAAAACACAAAAAAACAAACAGAAACCAACCAGCCAACCAACCAACCAAAAAACAACACTAAACAACAATGTAAGTGCTGTGAAATGTAGACAAAAACTTAAGAAGTAGGTTTTCTGTTTTTATGTTTGTTTTGCAAACCAGATATTTTCAAACATGCTGAATAACTCTCATTTTTTTCCATCTTGTATTTGCATTTCTTCGTATTTGTATTTTTTTTTCTTTTTATCACAACAGATTTCTCTGTGTGAAATTCGGGCTGCTCTCCCCAGGGAGAGCGCTTTGCTATACTACAGCGCCACCCACTTTTTGTATTTTTTCCTGTGTGCAGTTTTATTTGTTTTTCCTATCAAAGTGGATTTTTCTACAGAATTTTGCCAGGAACAACCCTTTTGTTTCCATGGGTTCTTTTACGTGTGCTAAGTGCATGCTGCACACGGGACCTCAGTTTATCGTCTCATCCGAATGACTAGTGTCCAGACCACCACTCAAGGTCTAGTGGAGGGGCAGAAAATATCGGCGGCTGAGCCGTGATTCAAACCAGCATGCTCAGATTCTCTCGCTTCCTAGGCGGCCATGTTACCTCTAGGCCATCACTCCACATAGGCCATCACTCCATATCTTAACTCACTCAGTACAGCCAGTCCTCTCTTCTCCTCTACACAGACCCCTCGGATGTCCAGTGGGTGTCTGAATGACCCAACATTTAGCTTCCGTCGTCAGAATTGATTGTGGTATTCTTTGTCAACATTCACGTCTTCAGTATAAGAGCCTTCCGCTGGCAATATTTTGATGACGGTAATTGGGATGAAACGCTGTTAACGTCGTCTCTTTCGCCGTTCGTATGGAGAGAGTTAAGGTTATTATATCCATTTCAACTAATCCTAAAATAACTTAATTAGTTTAAAAGAAAAAAGGACAGACACAAATTAACAACAACAAAATGGGGGGGAAAAAAGAAAAAAAAGAAGAAGGAAAAATGACCGATTGGAAGCTGTTTTCTGATTCTGCCAAATATTGAACAAGAGAGGCAAGGCCTTCAAGACTCACTTGTGACTGAGAGTAAAACACACAAGCTTTTTATGTACTGAGTATAATTTCAAAATGTAATGTTTAAGGTGAGAAAGATCAGTTTAAAGCAAATTAAGTCCCCTACTAGCATAATTACAGAGTAATTTCCCTTTTTTTACTATCTGCACCAAAACGTTTGCAAAATAAATTAAACTCCATGCTTAGCAAAAGAAGTTCCTGTTTGAACAAAAAATGATAATAATGACTGCTCTTGTTGTTGGGTCAGAATATCAGATCAAAGTGCCAAGTTTAGAGAATACAAAAAATATAAATATAACAGTAAATGCAGTTTGCATATAATTAGGCTTCATTATTTATTTTTTTGTGCCCATCCCAGACGTGCAATATTGTTTTAAACAAGATGACTGGAAAGATCTGAATTTTTCCTATTTTTATGCCTAATTTGGTGTCAACTGACAAAGTATTTGCAGAGAAAATGTCAATGTTAAAGTTTACCATGGACACACAAACACACAGACAACCGAACACCGGGTTAAAACATAGACTCACTTTGTTTACACAAGTGAGTCAACAAGAAAAAGGCCATTTTCCAGTTCTGATTTAGCTCTGTGCAGTCTGCTGGACAATATTCAACAATGTCAAATAAACCTTTCTCCCGCAGAGTCTTAAAAGTTAAAGCAAGTATAATTTTCATTCAGCCAGATGATTTTTTTTTTAACATTCAAAAAGAGATAACTGTTTTATCTTCAGTCAATATGACTATATATTTATATAACCACAGAAGTTGGACAATAGTTCAACCTTCGATAAAGTGTGCAATGCATACGTTGGTAAGACTTAATCTTCAGTACATTTATTGTTCTTTAGTAGTCTAAAAAATTACTTTCATCATTCTATTACTTGCAAGCAACTTTTTTTTTTTCTTTTTTTTGTGGTGCTGTTTTACCTCATTCCATACAGATCTTTCCTGAGCTTTGCTTTTTTCTTCTGTGTCTGTTGGCTACAACTCCCACGTTAACTTGTATACAATTGGGCTTTAATACGTATGTTTGTTTTTACACTGCCATGTATGCATGGTGTGATAAGAAATTTTAGGGACAGCTGGGCAGTACAAGGTCTTCAGAGACTGCCATACTCTTTTTTCACAAGTGTGCATGCTGGGTATGTTCCTGTTTCCATAACCCAGAGATTGCTGACATGGATTACTTGATTTTTAATGTTTGATCTTCTGTATGAGTATTCACATGGAGATTCAGGCACTAGCACGTCTGCACATAAGTTGAAATTCAGGCAAGAATCCAATCCTCTAACCATTTATTTTGGTCACTACACCTGTAAGAACGTTACTTTCAAACTTCCAACATGACAGGCTGCAATGTATCTGTGTCAGTATGGCAATGATGATAAGATCTGTAGTGAGTAAACAGTTGCAGTGCCACAATCAAGCTGACGGTTTCCCAGAAGTAAACAAGACAAAAATGAAGCTCACTTTATAAAAAAATATTTTATCAATAATGATTTGGTCTGCAATCTTATTGCTGGACATTTTGTTCTAATAAGCCTCCTCTGAAAGGGAAGTTATAAGTGTGGAGCAGTCCATTCCATGTATATCAATGTATTTTAATAGGTACAACTTTTTTCCAAATAATATTCTGTTTGTGAAATTAAGACTGCTCCTCCAGGGAAGAGCACATTGCCAAAGTGCAGCACCACCACCCATCCAATCCCCTTTTTCTTCTGCCTGCAAGAGTATTTGTTATACTATCAAAGAGACATAATTTAACCAGTGACAACCATTTTGTTGCCATGGGTTCTTTTACAGGATGCACATAGCGTGCCATCAATCGGCTGCCACATGTGCCAGTCAACGAGGCACTCAAAGCCCCATCAACCTTGGGGGAGACACAGAAAGCAATATGTCTGCTCTCCATTGGCAAAGCACCTGGCTCAGACTCCATAACAGCTGAGGTCTACAAGGAAGGTGGTGTGGCTCTGGAAGAAAAACTCCATCAGCAGTTTCAGCTCATATGGCAGCAGGAGGCCATCCCACAAGATCTTAAGGATGCTTCCATCATTCACCTGTACAAATGCAAAGGGAACCGCCAGGGCTGTGATAACCATCATGGGATTTCCTTGCTATCCATAGCAGGGAAAATCCTTGCCAGGATAATTCTCAATCATCTCATTGTTTATCTCGAGCAAGGTCTGCTGCCAGAAATCCAGTGTGGGTTCCAGAAAGAAAACAGGACTATCGACATAGTGTTTGCTGCTATAAAACTCCAAGATAAGTGCCAGGAACAGAATGCCAGTCTCTTCTCTACCTCTGTTGATCTGACCAAGGCCTTTGATACTGTAAATAGAGACGGTCTTTAGAGAATCATGGCGAAGTACGGATGCCACAGGAAGTTCATAGCAGTCATTCACCAGTTCCATGAAGGCATGATGGCCAGTGCAGAAGACAACGGAGCTGCATCTGAACCATTCCCTTTGTGCAATGGTGTGAAGCAAGGCTTCGTTCTTGCCCCAACCCTGTTAAGCCTCATGTTCTCAGCCATGCTGACTGACACCTTCAGTGAAACTGATGTTTGACTGATATGGATACTTATACAGCACCCATCCTCAGTTAAGACCAAGCTCTAAGCGCTTTACTAACATGGGGTCATTTGCAGAACAGGCTGCCTACCTGGGTAGAGCCGACTGACGACTACCATTGGGTGCTCATTATTTGTTTCCTGTGTCATTCAATCAGATTTCAGACTCGCACACATACACACTCAGACAGACATGTAACATTTTACATGTATGACCGTTTTGTCTATTTACCCCATCATGTAGGCAGCCATGCTCCATTTTCGGGGGTGTGCATACTGGGTTTGTTCTTGTTTCCATAACCCATCAAACGCGGACATGGATTACAGAATCTTTAACATGTGTATTTGATCTTTTGCGTGCGTATACACACGAAGGGGGTTCAGGCACTAGCAGGTCTGCACATGTTTACCTGAGAGATCTGAAAAATCTCCACCCTTTACCCATCAGATACCATCACCAAGATTCGAACCTGGGACCCTCAGATTGAAAGTCCAACACTTTAACCATTCGGCTATTGCACCTGTCTGATGTGGACATAGGCATCAGGTACAGCACAGATGCCCGGTAAGCTGTTTAATCTCAGGAAGCTCCAAGCAAGAACCAAAGTCACAACAGATACCATCAGAGACTTCTTGTTCGCAGATGACTGTGCCCTCAAGACTGCCTCAGAAGCTGTTATATGCAACACAGCATTGACAAATTCTCTATGCCAGTGACAACTTCCGTCTCACCATCAGGACCAAGAAGACCAAAGTAATACATCAGCCAGCACCAGGAAGGCCCTACGTTAAACCCAACATTACCATCAAGGGTAAATGACTGAGTGCAGTTGACAGGTTCACTTATCTTGACAGCACACTGTCCAGAAACGCCACTATTGATGAAGAGGTGAACTCGAGGATCGTGAAAACCAGTGCAACTCGGCTGACTATACAACAATGTGGGGAACAGAAGAGGCAACAGCCCAGAAACTAAGCTGAAAGTGCAGGGCTATTGTACTCCCTATGCTGCTGTATGCCTGTGAGACCTGGACAGTTTACCAGCGCCATGCCAAGAAACTGAACCACTTCCACACAACCTGCTTCAGGGAGCTTCTTGGGATCAAAAGGCAAGACAGGTTCCCAGACACCCAGGTCCTCTCTCGTTTGAGTCTGCCTAACATTCACACCATCCTCATGCAGTCACAGCTTTGCTGGGCAGGACATGTAGCTCGCATGCCAGACCATCAGCTGCCATGGAGGCCAGAAGCGCTCCCATGGCGGCCAAAAAAAGCATTTCAAGGACATCCCTGAAGGCCTGCAACATCAACCAAGACACATGGGAGAATGCAGCTGTGGACAGGTCCACATGGTGCTCTTTCATCTTCAAAGGTACCCTGACCTGTGAAGCCACCAGGACAGCTGTTACTGAGCAATGGAGACAGGCACAGAAAGCCCGAGCCTTGGAACCCCTAACTGCTGCCACCATCCCCTGTCCACACTGCCAGAGAACCTTCAGGGCACTGACTGGACTAACCAACCATCTGCACACACACCGACCCAACAACCCCAGACCCAGGATGACTAAGATGGTCTTCGTCATGCCGACTGACAAACATATGCAATTTGAAGGTTTGACTTGGTGCATATGGTGTTTTTTTAATTTGTATTTGTATTTCTTTTTTTTATCACAACAAGTTTCTCTGTGTGAATTTTGGGCTGCTCTCCCCAGGGAGAGTGCTTCGCTACACAACAGCGCCACCCATTTTTTGTGTTTTTTCCTGCGTGCATTTTTGTTTGTTTGTTTGTTTTTCCTAAGTGGATTTTTTTACAGAATTTTGCCAGGAAAAACCATTTTGTTGTCATGGGTTCTTTTACGTGTGCTAAGTGCATGCTGCACACAGGACCTTGGTTTATCGTCTCATCTGAATGACTAGCATCCAGACCACCACTCAAGGTCTAGCGGAGGAGGAGAAAATATCAGCGGCTGAGGCGTGATTCAAACCAGCGCGCTCAGATTCTCTCGCTTCCTAGGCGGACGGCGTTACCTCTAAGCCATCACTCCACTTGTGCGCAGAGGTTTGCTATTATGCACTATTGTAATATGTTTATGAATATATATTTTCATGTGAGGCGTTTAGAGACCACTGTATGGGGAGTTTGTGCCTTGAAAGTACTGTCTATTATTATCATTATTAGTCAGTCTGCCTGCCCACCTATCAGTCCTGAAATGGGTTAAATTACGATGATGCACCCCTCATTTATTCCTCTGTGTGTGAGTGTGAGTGAGTGTATGTGTGTGTGTGTGTGTGTTGTATGCGTGCGTGCATGTGTGTGTGTGTTAAAGTGCAGGGGTGAATGTATCTATTAATGAAAATATCAGTCAAGTGACTGGTTTTGATAAAGTGCAAGAAATGTTAATCATCACTTCACACTTCAAATGACTGGTCTGCTGTTGCTTGAATTATTCCTTTGTAAAATGTAAGTGAAGATAATTAAATCCTTATCGTCTGGCCAATTTTCTTGAATGTCCTAGCTCAGTAGTGCCATTACATTATATGATTTTTTTAGGCCACTGTCCTCAAATTACAGTACTACTTATGGTCTGACTACTACACACTACTGTCAAGTACTCATGAAGCTTGATCAGTTCTGTGTACAATAGTATGAGCATACTCATGGCCTGGCTTCGCTGACGAAGATCTAGGAAGGGCGTTGTCCACGTCTGATGCAGGCACGCTCATGGCTGACAAGGCCAATGCGGGAAAAGCAGAGTCGGCCGCAGCGGTTGCAAGGGAAAGTCTGGTCTGGGTTCGCGGCTGCAGCGTCGTGGTTCTTCCTCCTTCTGCGTTTGTCCTCAAGGCTGGCCCTGCGGTTGTTTTCGAAGGAGGAGACAGCTTGGTGGATGGTGCGTCGCCAGGTCTCTCGATCAGCGGCTACTGCGGACCACTGGCGATGGTCAATGTGACAGGCACCGAGAGCTTTCTTCAAGGAGTCTTTGTATCTCTTCTTGGGTGCTCCTCTGTCACGGTGGCCAGTGGACAGTTCGCCATACAGCGCGATCTTGGGCAGGCGGTGGTCCTCCATCCTGGACACGTGCCCTGCCCAACGTAGCTGGGTCTTTAGCAGCACTGCCTCGATGCTGATAGTCTTTGCCTGCTCCAGGACCTCGACATTTGTGATGTAGTCACTCCAGTGGATGCTGAGGATGGTGCGAAGGCAGCGCTGGTGAAAGCGATCAAGCAGTCGTATGTAGTGCCGGTAGGTGACCCAGGTTTCAGAGCCATACAACAGGGTGGGCAGTACAACAGCTCTGTACACGCTGATCTTTGTGTCTTTCTTCAGGTGTTTGTTGTTCCACACTCTCTTGTACAGCCTGTCGAATGCGCTGTTTGCCTTTGCAAGTCTGTTGTCGATCTCCTTGTCGATCTTGGCGTCAGATGAGATGGTGCAGCCTAGGTAGCTGATCTGGTGGACCGACTTCAGCTCTGTCTCACCGATGTTGATGTGAGGAGCGTGGAATTCTTCCCGTGGGGCAGGCTGGTGGAGAACTTCCGTCTTTTTCAGACTGACTTCTAGGCCGAAGAGCCGCGCAGCCTCTGCGAAGCAGGACGTTATATGCTGCAGGGCCACTTCTGTATGGGCGACGAGGGCAGCATCGTCGGCAAACAGAAGCTCTCTGATGAGTTGCTCCAGTGTCTTGGTGTGGGCCTGTAGCCGCCTCAGGTTGAATAGGCTGCCATCAGTGCGGTATCTGATGAAGATACCGTCGTTGTCGCCAAGATCTTCAGTGGCCTGTTGGAGCATCATGCTGAAGAAGATCATGAAGAGGGTCGGCGCGAGGACACAACCTTGTTTCACTCCATTTCCAATTGGGAAGGGCTCCGAAAGGTCGTTGCTGTGTCTGACCTGTCCACGCTGTTCCTCATGTAGTTGGATGACCATGCTGAGGAATTTTGGGGGGCATCCTAGACGTTTCATGATCTCCCACAGACCTTTTCTGCTCACGGTATCAAAAGCTTTCGTGAGATCGACGAATGTCGCATACAGTCCTTTGTTCTGTTCCCGACATTTTTCTTGTAGCTGTCTGAGAACGAAGACCATGTCAGTGGTGCCTCTGTTGGCTCTAAAGCCACACTGACTCTCTGGGAGATGTTCTTCGACGATAGTAGGCACCAGCCGATTTAGGAGGACTCTGGCGAGGATCTTGCCTGCGATGGAGAGTAGAGTTATCCCCCTGTAGTTGGAGCAGTCCGACTTTTCTCCCTTGTTTTTATACAGGGTGATGATGACTGCGTCACGGAGGTCCTGTGGTAGTTTGCCTTGCTCCCAGCAGCAGACAAAGAGGTTGTGGAGTTTGGAGTGTAGTGCTGGGCCTCCATTCTTCCACGCCTCCGGCGGAATTCTGTCAACCCCTGCTGCCTTGCCACATTTCAGCTGTTCAATGGCCTTGACAGTCTCTTCTAGGGTTGGTAGCTCGTCCAGTTGTAATTTCACTGGCTGTTGTGGGATGCGGAGAATTGCCGAGTCTTGAACCGAGCGGTTGGCACTGAAGAGGGCCTGGAAATGTTCCGACCACCTGTTCAGGATCGACGTCTTGTCTGTGAAGAGCGCCTGGCCGTCTGCGCTGCGCAAAGGACTCTGGACCTGGTATGAGGGACCGTACACCGCCTTCAAGGCTTCGTATAAGCCCCGGTAGTCACCAGTGTCTGCACAAAGCTGAGCCCTCTCTGCCAGGTTGGTCCACCACCCATTTTGAATCTCACGAAGCTTGCGCTGGAGGTTGCTGCATATGAGCCGGAAGGTTGCTTTCTTCACCGGACAAGACGGTGAGCATACTAGCACTCAGCTATTTACTGGTAGACCTGAAGTCGCACGGTGCTATTTAATTCTAAGTGTGTGTGCACGTGTGTGCCTTGTAAGTGTTAATGTGTGTGTGAGTGTGTGTGTGTGAGTGTGAGTGTGTGTGTGTGTGTGTGTGTTCTCAAACATAATGTATGCATGCAATATATCTTTGTTAAAAAAAAAGTTTATTCATCCATATGAAATTTAAACTGTGCATCCACAGGCTTGTCACTCACCCTACACAATATATCTCTGCCGACAGCCAAGTCCAGCACACTCACAACATAACGCAGGTTGGAAAAAAAATGTAAGCAACATATAAAGCTAATTACACACACGCATGTATACAATATACACACTCGCTTGCAATAAACATAAACAAAGATGCAAACTAGACATGTAAATTTCAACTGTTTTAAGTTTCATAACCTGAACAAAGGGAATTCACACAAAATCCAGATACATATTAATCAACCATTCGAAGAATAATTCAGTGAACAGTTTAAACGTTGTATTTTCTTTCTCGTATGAAAGCCTTGATTTCTTTTCAGAGCTGTACTAGGTATACAAAGAAACCCGCTGGCGGCGAAATAGGTCATGAATCGATCTGTTACATGTGCCTGTGGCCCTGTGGGGTTCACTAAACTGGGTCGAACCCGGTTCAAACGTGATGACAATAAACTAATAATTCATTGAAACTTACAGGTAAACGCCCCAGGCATAAACTCTTACGTAATGCAGACGCTTGGTTTTCTTCAGAATTTTGCACGTGTCTCTGACTTCAAGCAATTCCACACAAAAGTACGAGACAAAGGAAATTTACCTTTGTTGTCTCGCTGTCGATCCGTCGTCTGCCGGCCCAAGTCACGTGACATTGAAGGGGGCGGTTTGTATTTGTATCGCCATATCGTGGTTCGGCGATGTTCACACTTAACTTGGAATGAAGAGACATTTCTGTTTGTTTTTGTTTTGAATGATATCATGAAATGTATCAGATATTGTTGTTCGACACTGGATGGTCGAAAATACCAATAAAAAAAAAACGAAGACGAAAGGGACATGATATATAAGAAGAGAAACAAAATTTTAATCCAGAGAAAACCCACGGTTAGCCAGTCAGTTATTCAGGGTCAGGGTCAGGGTCAGGTTAGGGGCGATGCCAAGCATTGTTGCCTTGCGGCTTTTAACGCCCCGTCGGTTTTTGTTTTGTTTTGTTTTGTTGTTGTTTGGTCAGGTATTCCCAAGCCCAGGCTCGCCTTTGACCATCAAAGTCAAATATTGTTTTCTTCATGATATTGTAGTCAGCAATAAGCTTTTTAAAGGCATTCATGTTTGGTGCACGTTTGATTTCTGGGGTCCGGGTCAGTCTGTTCCAATTGTTAGTTACTCTGTAACTTCAAACATATATTCTAATGTTTCTACTATAATGTTGCGTCTGAATTTTGTTGGTACTATTACGGGTGACATGTTAGTTTGTGGATTAATAAGGAAACATGCCGCGGGCTTCGTCAATGACATCAACATATTATATATGTTTTATACGCTTCAGTGTATCAACTAAGAAGTCACCTCGTACCCTTCTTGATTGTTGTAATTTTCAAAAGAAAACATTGAATTAGATTAAGTTTTGTTTATGCACAAAACGAACTGAATAAGAGCAAACGTATTTTTCTCAAACCTAAAAACAACATATTTTTACTTACTCAAAACGTCAATACAAATCAATTTAATTTTTAAGCTACGTCAGTATACCTACGGAGGGAAAATTACTGAAGGCCCCGGACATAGCAAGGGATGTAAAAAAAAAACCAAAAACAAAAAACCCCAAACAAACAAAACAAAACAAACAACCCCCCCCACCAAAAAAAAACAACAACACAACAACAACAACAACAAACAAACAAACCCTATCATCTGTGACTCAGTTTTTTGTACTGACGAGGCAATTCAAACTTGAGCAGCTTTATTTCCAGATAAAACCCATTGAGAGCACGAGAAACTGAGATATCTAATTTAAAAAAAAAAAAAAAAGGGAGAGAGAGAGAATAAAGTTCATTCGGCCATCAAAACTCTTCAGTTGGTGCCACGTGACAATTAAGTTATGTACATCACCACGTGAATATTTTCAGTTTTAAAACAAAAACCGACAAGGGTTCATCCAAACTGGCAATCCGTGACATGTATGCTCTCTGTCTAGCTGTCTAGCTCTCTGTCTCACTCTCTGGGCCCCCAAGTTCAGTGCAGCTCCGCTCCGTCCCCACCCCATCCCACCCCTCTCGCCGCCGTCACCGGTGAGACCGTGGCCACTTCACACTCTCCCCACAAACTGGACAACGGCGACAAACTGCGCGTGAGTCAGTGCTCAGTCGCACGATTGCGCGCACGCACACATCGTGTGCGCTCTCTCTCTCTCTCTCTCTCTCTCTCACACGCACACACATCGTCCGCGCCGTTCTTCCGACAAAGGGATCAAACAATTTATGGTGCCTAGCACTACTCGTCCACGTCTACCCTCTACCGGTTTCAGTCAAACGTACTCGTGCTTAGTACAGACTTTTATTTATTTATTTATTTTTTTTACAATTGTCAATAACTTCAATAACATCCGTTAATACCTACACGTAAATAAATAAATAAATAAAAGTCTGTACTAAGCACGAGTACGTTTGACTGAAACACACTCACACACACACACACACACACACACACACACACACACACACACACACACACACACACACACACACACACCGGAACACTCACTCACACATACACACACACGCGCTCGCGCATGTATATATATATATATATATATATATATATATATATAGAGAGAGAGAGAGAGAGAGAGAGAGAGAGAGAGATTCACACAGAGGGGTGGGGGGGGAGAGGGATCTTTAGAGGGGAGTGTCTTTTATTTTGATGGGTACGCCAGATAGACTAGGATACTTCTTTTTCTTTTGTTATCAATATTATCCTCATTGTCATGTGTGTGTGTGTGTGTGTGTGTGTGTGTGTGTGTGTGTGTGTGTGTGTGTGTGTGTGTGTGTTTGCTTGCGTGCGCGTGTCTGTGCCTGTGTGATGTTGATGATCTTCGTTCGTGGGCTGCAACTCCCACGTTTACTCGTACGTATACGAGATGCTGTTGATGATGATAATGGTGATGATGATGATTCATTCATTCATGAATCTCTTCTATACATATAGCGACCAGTTAATTCATGTATCTATTACAGTCACCGAAGTGATGATCGTTTGAATGATTGGTCTGTTGATACCGTTGTATTGTAAACCAGAGACTTTTTGGTCTTTTTAGTTAGTTTTTATCTTCATCTGTAATAGCAGCCGCTTATTCTTTCCTCACTATTACCATCGTTACCAATGTCGTCATTCTCCTGTTCTGTTCAATCTAACGGTCCAGTCATACCTGCTGAAATTGTATTCCATGTACACGAACAGTGCCAACCTTTTCCATGAGAAGTTAGGTATACGCAAATTATAGACAGATCACCAGAGAAAGTAAAAATATCTAAGTTTCTAATAAATTATTTGCTTAACGTGTAGATGGTTATGACAACAGTCATACAGATAGAAACGATGGACGTGGTAGACACTGTGACGGGCACAACAGCCCAGTGGTTAAAGCGTTGGACTTTCAATCTGAGAGCCCCGGGATTGAATTCCGGCCACTGTCTGGAACTCACTGCCTGGTGACGTGCGAAATGTCCTTCCTTAAGACTCTTTCAAGTCCCAACTGAAAACTTATCTTTTTTTGTCATGCATCTGAGTAACAGTTTAGTCAGTCTAATTTGCTTTTATATGAGGGATATACAACTTTTTCCACGGTGTGTGTGTGTGTGTGTGTGTGTGTGTGTGTGTGTGTGTGTGTGTGTGTGTGTGTGTGTGTGTGTGTGTGTGTATGTATGTGTGGAAGATTCTATCTGCCTCTGTGTGTGCGTGTGTGTGTGTGTGTGTGTGTTTGTGTGTATGTGTGTGTGTGTGTGTGCGTGTGTGTGTGTGTGTGTGTGTGTGTGTGTGTGTGTGTGTGTCAGTGTCTGTCACAGTGTCTGTGTGTCCGGCTGCCGTGTGTGCGTGTGTGTGTGGAGGGGGAGGGGGGGGGGGGGGAGAAATCGCCCAAGTCGCACAATCTGACTGCAGAACCACACAATTATGAGAAACCGGACCACGTGCACAGCTGTGCTGGGGAAACCCAACTCACACAACACCGGTTTCCGGGTCACATGCGACATTCGGTCTAAAGCCTGCCACACAACGGGCGACAAAGTGCGCGGCGATGGAGTGACACTGCATGGTTTTACCTTAACAGAGTACAGTATGCACACAAAAATACAGGGTCATATGCAAGGTGCAGCTCAGACGTACCAACAAATGTTAGTTAGCAATCGGTATTGGTATGTGTGCAACAAACAATAGCGACGTAAGCTTATGACAGCTTTTTGTTTTTTGTTGTTGTGTTGTTGTTTTTTTAGGGGGGGCGGAGGGGGGGATCCCCGCACTTGATATCACAACTTCATGTTTTTACGCGCAACCTTTAAAGAAGGATTTGGAAATATGAACATATTACTTAGCACGCTCAGGTTCCCGAAAACGGGGAATGGCTGCCTAAATGGTGGGATGACATCAATCATACGGATAAAAGCCCACGCGAAGAAAAGATGAATGTGGGAGATGCAGTGGATAATTACAGGAGCAGAAGCAAAAATAGCAGCAGCAGTAGTAATAGAACAAGTAATAGTAACAGGTGCAGCAGTTGAAGAAGAAAGGAAACAACGAAGAGAAGGGAACCCCTATATGGCTTAGCACTGTAAAAGTCTACTGTAAATGTTGAACAGTGGGCTAGCGGTAACGCGCTCGACAAGGAAGAGCGCGTCCACGTGTTCGAGTCCCATACGAACCAGGGTTTGTACTCTCCTCCATTCCCCTTCCACTAGACCTACAGCAGTGGTGGTCTGGATGCTAGTCTTTCGGTTGAGAGAATAAACCACAATCCTATGTGCAGCATGCACTTCGTACACGCGAAAGAACCCATGGCAACAAAAATTGTTTACTCCGGTAAAATTCTGTAAAAAAAAATCTACTTTGACAGTAAAACAAATAAACTTGCAAACATAAGGATAAATACGAACAAAGAGTACGCTGCATTGTGACGACGCGATGTCCTCGGGGAGAGCAGCCCGAATTTCACACAGATAAATTGTGACAAAAAGTTATCCCAATTCAGTCCAGTCCAGTCCAACCCGATACGACCCGGATACGATACGATACAATACGATACCATACCATACCATACCATACAATGTTCTGTCTGAACGCCAAAACCATAAAAAAAAGAAAAAGAAAAAGAATAATGGCGTGCTTTAATTCTGCAGGAAAAGTCGTAGCCTCAAGTTAAAGTCTCATGTCTACACCAGCCCTTACAAATCTGGTTCCAGAGGAAGAAACCGAAGAAGAGTTGGGAACGGATAAAACTGATAGGCGATAAAACCGAAACGTGCACTAGAAAACGAAGTGACACTGGTACCAGCTGAAGCCTTCGATCCGGTGAATCGCTTTCAGAAATAACCCACCAGTCAATTTAACCCCGCGGAGACTATGTAGAGGATACTAGATTCAACTCTATGAGTTATTGTACATGGTACTACAATCACCGGTAAGTGTGGTAGGACATTGAACAGATACATGGTGTATACAAGGTTTTAGGTCTCATGGTCTTTTACGGGTATATTCACTGTGTCTAAGGCTCGGCGTAGGAACGCCTGCGAAGCCCAGTCCTCTCCTTGCGCCTCTTTCGGCCAAAAATTGATCTTTATAAAACATGTCTCACATACCCTGGCGGATATATATGGAGTTCTATTTCATCTACACTTAATATAAACTCCAGTCTCAGTGTTTTCAAAAAACTGTATCATAAACATCTAATGTCTAAGTTCTACGAATCCTTGAAATTACTCTGAAAAACAAATGATGCCTTCTCAGTATCCTTGTCTATGTGTCTTTCTCCTTTCCTCCCTTCCTCCTTCCCTCCTTCCCCCCTCTCTTCCTCTCTCTCTCTCTCTCTCTCTCTCTCTCTCTCTCTCTCTCTCTCTCTCTCCCAACAGTTTTTCCCGGCTCTCTCCTTCTTCGTATCTCTTCCTTCCTTACCTTCTTCCTTCCCTCTCTCCTTCACGCATATGCATACTATGTTATTTTGTGGAGAACTGTGTATTTTCTATGCCATTTATTTGTTCTTGTTGTTGTTGCCATGCGATCTGTATGTATTTTTCCCCATACTTTTTTCAGTCTTCTTGTATTTCCTAGATTAGTTTATACGTTTTCCTTACGAGGGTAGGATGAAAACAGGCCGATAAGTGCCTATTCCTTTTCCATCAATAAAAAAAAAAAGTTTCGATTTCGATTTCCTTAACCTTTCCCGACCGAAGTCAGGTATACCGCCCCATTCGCACTTTGTTTGAGTGAAGGAAATCGAAGTGAAGTGCATTTCCCAAGGACACAACACCATGCCGAAACGGGGCCTCGAACCCTTATCACCGGTGGACACTGGATCACAAGTCCATCACCTGATCGATACTGACATACAGTTTCCTACATGGTGTTTGACCCAGATATGTTTTCACCCCCACCTTCCCTGCTTCACAAAGACCGTGCCCCCTCGAATCAGATTTAGGTAATTACCGGCATAGATACATGACACAACTTGTGAGGACGAAATACCTTGGCGAACACTGACTTTGAAAACGGTTGCATATCTTCGTGTTAACCTGTTTTTCATCAATAAAATGCAAATCAAAACAATGACATGGTGCTTTTTTGACATTTTTATGAGGTCAACACTAAAGGCGTGATAGCATTGAGAGGGCACTTGGCTGCAAACTACTTGCACCATAACACTATAAAACTTTCACATCGTAGTAACGAAAAACATTCCTCTTCTTCGTTCGCAGACTGCAACTCACGCGTTAACCCCTTTCTACCAATGTCGCTGTTTCTGGTTAGCTGGTTGGTTTGCTTTGTTTTATTTTGTTTTGTTTTTACATTGTTGCACTATAGTTTAGGCATACTTCTTTACCAGGGAGTGAACGCATGGCAGGTATGCGCATGTTTCCATCAATCATTTATTGTGAATTATGGTTGTATCTTTAAGATATATGTTTCACATTCTGCGAGCGAACATGCACCTGAAGATGGTTAATGCACTAACAGGTTTGTACATATATATACTGGCAAATCTCCTTACTTCAACCCCTATGTACAGACCTCATCGATGGGTGGGACAGAAGTTGAATGCTTTATAAACCAATCGGCTGTTATGCCCAGGCTGTCTAGAGTGGGATCCCCATGGGCTCTTTCTGTATTGTATTGTATTGTATTTATTGAATTGTATTGGCACAGCATATTTCTCCGAGTGAAATTCGGGCTGCTCTCCCCGCGGGGAGCACATCGCCACAGCGCAGAGCCATCTTTTCCCGACTGCAAGTTATTTTGCTTTACGATCAAGGGACATCCGTTTCGTTGCTGTGGATTCATTTACGTGTCTCTACTGCATGTTCCACTCGAGGACCTCAGTTTATCGTCTCATCCCAATGACTACCACCCAGACCACCACACACGGTCTAGTGTTGCGGGAGTAAAAATCCTGTTCCAGTTCTGTATACGGGACTGGAACTCGAGCACACTGGCTTCCCAGTCTGGCGTACTACCACTAGGCCTGCACTCCACACCTTGTGGAAATGATGTGATAGAAATCTCTTCTATTTTTTATTATTTTTTTTATTTTTTGGCTCTGTTTGTTTCTGAATTTTATCGTTTTCTTTCTGTCGCCTCTTTCTTTCTTGCCGGTTCAGTCACCTTTGTTGTTGATTTCATGAAATACCTTGAATACTTTATAGTTTGTTTTTCTGTATTTGATAACTTCTCGCTCTCTATGTTGCACTCTCTTTTTGAGCACTGGACGTGCGAAGTGCCCGTTGGTTTTTGCATTTTATCATATATATCATTTTGCATGGTTCTGTTCAGGCTGGTTTTCTTTAATCCTCTGGCGAAAAAAAATGGATGGAATGGTCAACATCAGAAGCACGTCCTTGGTTTATGTGCATGAATGTGGCTGAACTGGTGCCCATTTTTTCCCATTACAGGCGTTTTTTTTTCAGGTTCTAAGGCATCATTATTGACAGTAACCCAGAAAATGGAGTATGGCTGCCTACATGTCGGGGTAAATACGGTCATATACGTAAAAAAACAACAACAAAAAACCCACTCGTGTACATACGAGTGAACGTGGGAGTTGCAGCCCACGAACGTAGAAGAAGAAGAAGAATTATAGACAGTTTTCAGCCCTTTCATAACCCTGTGTGGTCGGCTGGGGTTTAAACAACATAGATATGATAACATGCCTGGACCGGGAGTTCCTGTACAGTCATACTGATAGAAGAAATTTTAATCACGTAGATATCCCAGTACTGTCTGTCGGCTAATATTCCAGATTATTCTCCCACATGGAAGTCTTGTTCAAGTCATGGCCCATAATTGTATGTCTTGAAACAATGCCACCTCGTTCATTTATTCATTTTTAACACTTTATTTTGTGTAATGTTAGCAGTAAACATGAGTTGCTTTCTTTAATTTGTTTTAAAGTATCTTCACCATGGCAGAAATGAAAAAGAGGGGACGAGGCAAGAGAGGGAGAGAGAGAGAGAGAGAGAGAGAGAGGTGGGGTTGGGATGGGGGGAGCAAGAGCGAAAGCAGAAAAGTTAAGACAGTGACCCACAGGAAGACAAAAGAGACAATCTAGAGAACAAGAACAAGGATAATTTAAGACATGCTGCAAACAGAACGAAATCTGGTCGTCAACATTATTTTTTTCATCAATAAATGTTCAGCATTATATATATATATGTATATATATATACCCAAAAAACTATCTCCATGGGGGTCAACATAGAAGAAGGGTAAATGTGGCCCAACACCGTTTGCCGAACCGTCCAGCCGAAGTTCTGTATGCAGAACGCACGAACATTAGAGGATGACGGTGAGTAGAACATAATCTGATCCACTATTGATGAACGACCACAGAGTCTGAAGTGAACTGTTGGGACTGCTGAAGAAGGTAAGAGCAAATGATTTTTTTATGTTCAATTCAACATCTTCCAGTTATCATCCCTTATTATTATTATTATTGTTGTTGGTGGTGGTGGGGGTGGAGGTAGTGGTGCTGCTGCTGCCGATGTTGTTGCTGTTACTGATACTTCAATGCATTCTTTGATCAAAGACCAAACTGTAAGCGTTTCAAAACACGGCGTCATTTGCACAGCAGGCTGCTTACGTTGGCAGAGCCAGCTTAACAGCTGCCTTTAGGCCCTCATCATTCTTTTTCCTGTGTCATTCAGGCAGGTTTTAGTTACGCTTACGCACACACATATCATATCACAGAGGATTTTTCTTTGGAATTTTGCCTGGAGCAATCCTTCTGTTGCCGTGGGTCCTTTTGCATGCACTAAGTTCACGCCTGCACACGCGACCTCGGTTTATCGTCTCTTCAGAATGTCTAGCGTCCACACCACCACTCGTCTTGTTGAGGGGTAGAACATCTTATTTATTTATTAAGACATCTTGCTATATTTTTATCGTGTGTGTATGTAACATTGATGTAATGTGTCATGCTAACAAAAGTGTTTTTGTAAAGCATCTAGAGCAGATTTCTGGATAGTGTGCTATATAAGTATCCATCATTATGATTATTATTATTATTATTATCATTATCGTCTCTTCAGAATGTCTAGCGTCCACACCACTACTCGTGGTATTGCTGAAGGGAAGCAGGGGGGAGGGGGGGGGGTTGAATAGTGAGGTGGGGGAAATGGGATAGATGGATGTGGAATGATACATTTGGAATAAATAGAAGATACAGTTAAAGAAAATTACTCGATAAACTTCGTAAAGTCTTTATTAACAAGAGAAACAAACGATAATGAAAGTACAAGCGCAAAGCCAAAAATCCATATTGCAAACTCTATCATAATGGAAACGTGGTGGTAACAAACATTTGAAGGTGTACATCAAAATGGTGAAAATGACGTCATAAAACAAATTTCATAACTGACACAATGAAAATAAACAAATTTGCTATTTGACGTATAGATTTTTTTTAAAGAAACAAAAAAACAAAAACAAAACGAATTTCCCATTTGCAGAGACATCTGAGAAACGATCGAGAGGTCGGGACTGTGCATGTACACCCAGCGAAGTGCGGTTAGGCACACTTCGTGAGTGTTGCTCATGTTGAAGCTGTCGAGTTGTCCAGTTTATAGCACAAAAGACTAGCAAAATTTTGGTCTTTTTATTTATTTATTTATTTTTTAAATTTTATTTTATACATGCACAAGAATGGGGACATAGTTATGGACATGATTATACAGCACAAAAAGGGGGTGCAAGAAAAAAGCCCCCCCCCCCCAAAAAAAAAACAAAAAACAAAACAACTCCCAAAAACCAACCAAACAAAAACGAAACAAAACAAGCAAGAGAGAGAATCTGAATACAAAATATCGCTGCTCGGATGTGCCTTTTCCCCTTAAAAAAAAAAGAAAAGAAAAAAAAAAGAAAGAGAGAAAGAGACAGAAAAAGAGGTTAATTAACGGTTTTTGGTCCAATAGTGTTAAGACCATCCGGCAGAGAATTCAAATCCACTGTGTCTAGGAGTTCTGCATAGGAAGGCGGGGCCCGATCCTCTCCTTTCTTAACCGTAGTCAGGTACCCATTCACAACTGGGTTGAGTGGTGGAAATCTGAGTTGAGTGCCTTTCCCAAGGACACAGGACCTCGAACCCTGATCACTGGTGGACACTGGATCACAAGCCAAACGCCTATCCTGTTCTGTGCAACCGTATCTGGATGTGCGTTTAATGTGTGAAAGAGGCTTGCTTCCTTTTGTTTTTGTGTGCCATTCTTCCTTACCGGGATTTTAGTTCTGTCTGTCTGTCTGTGAAGAAAAAGAGTTCTAAATATTAGCCTTCCAGCACAGTTCTGGATGAGACTTTCAGGGTGCCAGCCAGAGGAGAAGTGACAAAATCGAGACAAGAAAGAGGTTTTGACGGTTTTGATGGACTGAATAGTGAGTAAGTGATGAATTGTACCGATTCTCAATAGTGAGTAAGTGATGAATTGTACCGATTCTCCCAAGTTCAATGTAGGAAGCCTGGAAGATTTTATGAACATGATCTTTTATAAAAAAAAACTTTGTCAAACGTAAAACCCAAGTTATAGTCGGATTGTGAACAAGAAATTTGTTTTGAGACACCCGAAATTCAATTAAAAAAATTCACGATTCCATCACAGAGATAAATAGAGACCAATGGGGTGAGATGAATTATAGAACTGTGTATCATGGCCAAATTCAGTGTAAGAGACAAAATGTGCTTCAATGTCGTGACAAAGGGGTTGGGCATACAGTATGAAAATCAAGGGAACTACATTGGAACCTTGGAGGACCCCAAACTGCAGGGGAACAGGATCAGAATAGAAGCCCGAGAAAAACAGATCTCATGGCCTTTTTTTTTTTCCTTTCAGAGATACATCTGTAAGAATGAAAAAGACAAGATCGTGAATGCTAAACACTTTTCTGAGGTGGTACATGGTGCAGGAGTGTGTCATGATCGATTGTATCGAACGGGGCACAAAGGCAGAGGGTCAGGACAGAGGACTGGAATCGTCAGATGCACAAAGCAGATCATTAAGATACAAAGAAGAGCAGTTTCCGTGGAATGGTAAGAACGATATGCAGATTGAATAGTGGGAAGAGCATTGTGTTTTGATGATTTAGCGGCTTTTGCTTGATGCTCTACACCAGTTGAGACAGACAGGAGAGATTCGACACTTGTCTGTAGTTACTGAGCGTGTTTGGATCATGATTTTATTTCTTCATAAAGAATTTTGCAAATGGTTTGTTTAAAGACAACGGAAGCGTTCCCAAGCAGAAACAATCATAATCATTTGTGTGATTGCAGGAACGAGGTATGACAGAAAATATAACTAATCGTCGTGAATTTAGTCCTGACATCAGACGTCCGGAAAAAGCAAAAAACAAAACTTGTGTCATATCAGTAGCGTGTCAACTTTAGGGACGAGTTATAACAGAAATCTACAAACATCCAAGGCATTGATCCAATAGCTTTACACAAAAAACTATCCTCCACAGAAATGTTGAAGGAGGGAGACGGAAGAGAACACACACACACACACACACACACACACACACACACACACACACACACACACACACACACACACACACACACATCAAACAAACAAACAAATAAACAATGGACTGACAGCATTGCAGAATGGACGGGAAAACCATTTGCGGAAACCCAGACCTTGACACACGACCGGCAGACGTGGAGGAATGAATTTGGTGAACAGTTATTCTGTGCGGCGCCCCAGTGACTCTCCACAGAGTTGACGGTGAAGAAGAAGAAGAAAGGGGAGGAGGAGGGCTAGAAGAAGAAGGAGGAGGAAGAGGAGGAGGAGGAAGAGGAGGAGGAATAAAAGGAGGAAGGAGGAGAAGGCTACAAACATCCTTCTGGTTCCGTTACATAAGCACCAGATGGACAGGTGAACATTGACCAGAAATAAATTCGTAATGTGTCCACTTTGTGAGAGACTGTACAGTGGTGGACACTGAGTGTAGGCCACGAATAGACAGTATATCATTGTTATCTGTTGACCGTAGGTCAAGATCGACAAGTTCAAGGTGAAGGAGAGAGAGAGAGAGAGAGAGAGGGGGGGGGCAGGGGGAAGAAACGGGGCTAAAGTGAACGTGTGTGTGTGTGAGAGAGAGAGAGAGAGAGAGGTTTACAGACAGACAGACAGACAGACAGAAACACTCACTTTCACGCAGCCATCTATGGCCGACTGTTTTGAACACCATGTTGGTACCCCTCACCTCATGGCCTGTACACGTGCTCACTGAGGTCACGCAACAAGTGAAAAGACCGCCTCGTGAATGGTCAGAGCAGGTGACATGAGCGTTCGCCTCACAGGCGACTCTATCTTTTACCTGTCCGCTTCTGACAATGCCTACGTGTCACATGGCACAATGCCTTTGATTTGAACTTCGGTCTTTTCTTCGAAGAACAGTGCATAAGCAAGCGAGTAGCCGGTGAGAAGCCAGTTATGAGGTGTACACTTGCAGCAATGTGTGTGTCATGTGTGGGAAACCGTTTTGTGTGAAAACAATTGGGTGAAAGAAATTAGGTAAGTGTTGACAGTTTTCTCCCCCTTGGAATTGACATTGTTTGTTCAATTAAAGCAGTGTACTGCAACATCGTTCAGTTGAAAACGTTTTCGGAGTCGTCAGTGTGTGAGCGCGTGAGTACGTTCGCGCGCGCGCGTGCGCGCGTGTGTGTGTGACACAATAGATATTCATTGTATCACCATTATTGCTGCATATTCACTGGAACGTACTATAAATAACAGTAACACCAATATAACTCATCATAACCAATTCTTTCATTTACACTTATTTATTCAGTTACTTTTTCTTTTTGTTGTAGAATTGCAATATTCTTATGTTTTTGGAACGTTGTATTGGAGAAAACACTCCCAAAAATCTATGAATATGATGATAATGTACACTATCATTTAAGTGTTTCAGGAGTGTTACACTTCTGATGTTTTTTGTTGTTGTTTTTAAACTGGGTGTATCATTTGCATACATAATCAGCATTTACTATTCTGTCAGTCGTCGTATTGTGTCTTCAGTGTTAAAAAAAAAAAAAGAGAGAGAGAGAGAGAGAGAGAGAGAGAGAGAGAGAGAGAGAGCCACAAAGCACAATACTATTTTGTTAGATTTCGCACTTTTGTTGTTGGTATTTTCAAGGCCTGACTAAGCGCGTTGGGTTACGCTGCTGGTCAGGCATCTGCTTGGCAGATGTGGTGTAGCGTATATGGTTTTGTCCGAACGCAGTGACGCCTCCTTGAGCTACTGAAACTGTTGGTATTGTTCTATCTAGTAATCTATCTTGCTATCGTGTTTGAATATACATTACAAAGACGAGCGTAGATTTGTTCAAGGTTATGGACTCTCTCTATCTCTCTGTTTTTGACTCTGTCTCTCCGTCTCTGTCTCTGTCTATCTCTCTCTCTACATCGCTCATTGACTCTTTTCCTCACACACACACACGCACGCACGCACGCACGCAGGCACGCACGCACGCACGCACGCTCGAAAGAAAGAAAGAAAGAAAAAGACTTCTGATGATAATATCATAAGATGATAATGATAATTTACTGGAAATATTCTTGACACTGTTTGATTCCAAAGTACAACCCATGGTTCAGTACGATGCAAGATTATGGGGTTTGGAAAAAGGAGCTGAACAGTGTGAGAAGGTGCATTTGTTTGCTTTGAAGGATTTTGAGACAGATGACGCCAAATGACCGTGTATGGGGAAACTGATAGACATCCCTTTGTAATTAACGCTAGTTTGCGTTGCATAGAATATTGGCTAAAGATGATTTGTCTGGATGAAAATAGGCTACCGCATAAAGCATACAGAGCGCTTTTACAACTTAATGCAAAGGGTAAAAGGAACTGGGTATCTAATGTAAAAAACTGTTTGTTTGAATATGGATATGGGCATGTATTTATAAATCAAGGAGCTTGAATTATTCAGATGCTTATTTGAGATCTTCGTTAAAGGCTTATTGACTGTAATTGGCAGAACTGGCAGCACGATAACCGAACAAGTGAAATATTTCAGACATATTCTACATTCAGCGGAACATCTCATAATCTAAAGCCATATCTTTATCCTAATTTGAACTGTTCTCTAAAGCAATTGCATCGAAATTTCATTTTTGGAGTGTGTGATAGTTGTACTCATTTATTTTATATATTGGATTTAAACAGAACGTGATTTATTGTGTCCACTCTGTAAAGAACCGAAAGAAGACGAATTGCATTTTGTTTTGATATGCCCAGTATTTCAAAAGATAAGAGAAAGATTAATCCGAGGAACTACTCCGCCTAGCTTCACTGATGACATTAACAAATGAAAATAATTATAGTTAAAATTTCCAGTATGTTTTTGGTAGAGCTTTCAAAATTAAAGATATAATACACAGTACAAGATCTTTTTTCTCGTAGATATTGACATTATCAATATCTGTTTTTGCATAATCATGTTCTTTTTGTGACGCACACCCTTTCATTTGGGGCTATGGCCTTTACACGAATAAACCATTTCCAAATCTCTCACCAGCCGCCGTGGCGAAGTGGTTAGCGTCGCGGACTTACGGCTTGACTGATTTGACACTTCCGTTGGCTTCAGTAAGCAAAGGTGCTCAAAGAAGGCATGCACCATCCACCTATTTTTAGAGCAGTGGTGTGGATCTCGAGTCATAAAGTCACAAAGTGACGTGGAGCAAAGCGAATAGAAATATGATTCGACCAATCGACTTATCTTGGATCTACTGTGAACGGAGTATGACTTCAAGAAGTAGTGATAATTCATATGATTATACATTAAAGAGGTAACCACGTAGTCACCACGTAGTCAGGCTTTTCTGTAACATTGTTTGTCACTCCCCGCCACACCGTCTAATATCAAGTAAAGACGTTAAATTGAAGACTGCAGCTACAGGTTCACCACACCCAACAAGAAGTCATCAATTCTTGGCTGATAGCAGCTATGCTGTGTGTCATTTGTTCCAACACTGTTCTATGTTTTCAGCATCTGATGGATGTGTCTTCACCTCGACTTTTCTAATAAAGCGAATCTCTCCCCCCCCCCTCTCTCTCTCTCTCTCTCTCTCTCTATATATATATATATGTATATATATATATACATATTTATATATGAATTCATACTGTACACCCTTTCCCCATAAAACCTCACACACACACACACACACACACACACACACACACACACAATTTGCGAGCGTGAAAGGACAAAAAAACTTTTAAAAAATTTTTATTTATTTTATTATTATTATTATTATTATTATTATTATTATTAAGTTCTGTCGAGATGTGCATCATATACAAACACTACCATATAACGGATGTCTGTGCAGGTAGAAACTGATACATCGTAGCGTAATTATAACCAACAAAAAGTAGTATAACTTGCAAATAGAAAGCCACAAAGGAGGCACGTAATGGAGAGGAGAGAATGGATGACCAGTGCAGAAATGAAAACTGGGTTTTATATGCGCTAAATTAATTGTTCACAGGGAAAGTATTCACCCCTGTTACTTTTAATGTCTGTCTCCTACCCAGGGAAAGTATTAACTTCTGTTCTTGTTAGTGTGTCTCCTCCCCCCCGCACCCCACCCCCCCACCCCGCCCTTTTTGTTTGTTTGTTGCTTCAATTGAGTTCTCATTGTTGTGTGCTTGCTCATGGGTGACTGTCCTCTCTGTGTGCATGTATGTGCGTGCGCGCTTGTGTTCTATGTGCGTGCGTATGTGCGCGCGTATGTGTGTACGTACGTTTTAAGGCGGCATAGGTTGTGCTTTTTGGTGTGCTGGTTGCTATCTGTTATATTGTTTTAGCATAGCTTATACATTTTTTTCTTTTTGTTTTTGTATGTATTCATGTGCTGTTGTATGCCATTATGCATTATTGTATATATGTATTGTTTTATTTGAAGCAGGTAGGGCCCACAATATGGGGAGCTTGCGCCATATAAGTACTACGGTTTAATAATAATAATATGATTATTATTTGTATTTGTATTTATTTTTATCACAACAGATTTCTCTGTGTGAAATTCGGGCTGCTCTCCCCGGGGAGAGCGCGTCGCTACACTACAGCGCCACCCATTTTTTTGTATTTTTTTCCTGCGTGCAGTTTCATTTGTTTTTCCTATCGAAGCGGATTTTTCTACAGAATTTTGCCAGGAACAACCCTTTTGTTGCCGTGGGTTCTTTTACGTACGCTAAATGCATGCTGCACACGGGACCTCGGTTTATCGTCTCATCAGAATGACTAGCGTCCAGACTACCACTCAAGGTCTAGTGGAGGGGGGGGGGAGAGAAAATATCGGCGGCTGAGCCATGATTCGAACCAGCGCGCTCAGATTCTCTCGCTTCTAAGGCGGACGCGTTACCTCTAGGCCATCATTTCACTTATTGTTATCATCATCATCATCATTGTTTGGAACATTAGTACAAGTATTAATCATTCAAACCACATTGTGTCCTTACAGAGACAACCCGATGTGACTGCACGGAAACCGGGCCTCGTCGATGATACACCAAAGAGCGTGAAACACCACGGAGAACCATGGACTGAATTTAGCCGATACTGAGCTTCCATTAACTAATGATAATGATGATGATGATGCATCAACTGGTGAATTCCTCAACGAATGCCACATCTGCTGCTTTTCAGTGCCTGTGAGAGGCATCAACAATCCGAGAGGCTACACCGTACCTTGAGGCAGTAGCAGCAGCAGCAGCGGCGGCGGCGGTGGTGGTGGTGGTGGTACAGTACTTGTAGTAGTAGTAGTAGCAGCAGTAGCAGCAGCAACAGCAGATAGTAACAACACCCACAACAACAGCAGGAGAGCAGCAGCAGTAGTGGTGGTGTTGGTGGTAATAGGAGTAGTGGTAATAGTAGTAGTAGTCGTAGTTGAAGCATAAAAAGAAGAGGGGGGAAAAGCAATAACACCCACAACAGCAGCAGCAACAGCAGCAAAAACAACTTCTTCAACAACAACGTTTAGAACGACGGCGGTGAAGGCGACCACAACAAGAACAGAAGAACCTTCTGGAAAATGTCAGTTTTTGTCCTTTTCTTGAAATGAACATTATAGCAGAAACATCGTCGTCGTCGTCGTCATCGTTATCATCACTAACAACAGACGCGTTCTTTGACATTCACTCGGCAATAAACAATTCCGGCCCTTCATCATTAACTGTGACAATTCTAGCAACGAGGACGACGACGACGACGATAATAACAAGTACAACAACCACCACCGTCTTCTCCGACTTACGCAAAGTATTCTGATTCTAAAGAAATAAAGAAATTACCAGCTCTCGTTTTTTTGTTTTTTTTTCAATCTGTCTATAAAAAAAGAGAGAGAAAAAACAACAACAGAAATAAACAAAAAACCGACAAAAACCGAAAGAAAATGGCTCAAAGAGTTCGCCCCCCTTCCACGCCCGCACAAGAGGGCAACAACATCACTACCACCACCACCGCCGCCGCCGCCGCCGCCATTGCCACCACACGAGACTCCAGGTCAACCCCTTCCTCCACCACTCGCTGTTCCTCCTCCTCCAGCTTCTCCTCCTCCACCCTCTCCACCTCCCCTTCCGTGCGCGTGTCGGAGGAGCGCGTGGAACTGCGTAAGCAGATCGACCTCTTCAACTGCGTCACCATCATCGTGGGCATCATCATCGGCTCGGGCATCTTCATCTCCCCGGTGGGCATCCTGTCCAACGTGCGCTCCGTGGGCATGTCGTGCGTCATGTGGGCCGTCTGCGGACTCTACTCGCTCCTATGTGCCCTCTGCTTCGCGGAGCTGGGCGCTACGTTCCCTGAGTCAGGTGGAGAGTACCTGTACATCATGAGGGCTTTCGGGGACTTCCCGGCCTTCCTGTGCCTGTGGGTCAACTTCTTCATCATCAATCCCGTGGGGCAGGCCGCCTCCAGCCTCATCTTCGCCACCTACATCCTCAGGCCCGTCTTCCCCACCTGTGAGGCTCCCACAGAGGCTGTGCGAATTGTGGCAGCTTTGGTTATGGGTAAGGGAGAATCTTCTATATATATATAATTATACATATGTGTGTATATATATATTTTTCTTTCTTAATACTGTGGAAAGGATGGCGGCTTTGATTATGGGCGCAATAGCCGAGTGGTTAAAGCATTGGACTTTCAGTCTGAGGGTCCCTGGTTCGAATCTCGGTAACGGCGCCTGGTGGGTAAAGGGTGGAGATTTTCCTATCTCCAGGTCAACACATGTGCAGACCTGCTAGTGCCTGAACCCCCTTCGTGTGTATACGCAAGCCGGAGATGAAATACGCATGTTAAAGATCCTGTAATCCATGTCAGCGTTCGGTGGGTTATGGAAACAAGAAAATGCCCAGCAAGCACCCCCCCCCCTCCCCCGAAAAACGGAGTATGGCTGCCTATGGCGGGGTAAAAAACGTATACGCGAAAAAGCCCACTCGTGTACATACGAGTGAACGTGGGAGTTGCAGCCCACGAACGAAGAAGAAGAAAAGAGATAATGTGTGAGGGGGAATCCTATCTTGAATACTCATTTCATCAGCTGCCCCATGGCGGTTGCCGTTGGGGCGCTACAGATGACCTGTCAACCAGTCCTCTCCATCCATCCCTGTCTTTCGCACATTTGACCGCCTCGCTCAGCTTCAATCCTGTCCATTCTGTGATGTTGTCTTCCCATCTCTTCTGTCTTCCTCTCTTCCTTCCTCCTCTGACTGTTCCCTGGAGCACTGTCTTGGCAAGCCCCTCTCCTCTTGTTACGTGGCCGAACCATTTTAATTTGCGCCTCTTGATGGTGGTGAGAAGATCTTCATCGGGACCAATGGCTTGCCTTATTCTGTTTTTGACTTCCTCATTAGTTATGTGGTCTTTGTAAGAGATGCCAAGCAGTCTTCTGAAGCATCTCATTTCTGAGGCCTGAATCCTCTTCTCTAATTCTGCTGTAAGGGTCCATGTTTCACAAGCATACAGGAGAACTGAGTAGATAAGGGAACGCATGAGTCTTATCTTTGAGCTGAGCTTGACTGCCTTGTCCTTCCAAATGGTGTTCAACTTGGCTAGTGTTGCAGCTGTCATTGCAATTCTGGCTAATACTTCAGGCTTGGACCCCTCATCTGAAACTATTGCTCCAAGGTATTTGAAATTCTTCACGGTTTCAAGCTTTTCTCCGTTGGCAGTGATGTCAGTTTGGATGCCATTGTCATTTATTTATTTTTAATTCTGTGGAAAGGGTGGCGGCTTGATATAGCTGAGAGGGGATGTTCTTTTCTATTTTATCATCATTATCATTTTTTTCTAAATTATTATTGTTATTGTTATCATTATTATTATCATTGATTTGTGGGTGGGTGGTGAGTGGAGTGGAGTGGAGGAATGGGAATGTGTGTGTGAGTGAGTGTGTGTGTGTGTGTGTGTGTGTGTGTGTGTGTGTGTGTGAATGCAAGAAACAGGTGCAAACCAATAGATATTTATAAAAGTAGACCCGTAAGAGCAAATAAAGGCAGGCCTGACGCAGCTTTTTTTTTTTTTTTTTTTTTAAGACATATTGGCTGACGCCCTTAAGTTCAAGCTGTTTTTGGCTTCGGTCTTCAAGGTAGGCCAATCGACGTAGGGCTGTAAAAAAAAAAGGGCAAGACAGTCCTCAGAGACGACCAGTCAGCTCTAGCACTGAAGAACCTGGCCTTGGTTGTTGTCACGGGGTTAAGTTCATACCACCACCTAGCAGGAGTCTTCTGTACTTTTAGTCGACATGTGCACTGTCTCCTCATAACTGAATAAATGGTCCGTGGAGTGGCTTTGCACACTGGAGAGCATTGCAGACAGAACCGGTTTCGTATTCGTTGTTCTGATTTTGCATTCTGTTTCTCCTGTTACGTAGTGCCCTCTTCTGGGGTGGGTGATCCTTCGAAATACCACGCGATGTGTGGTAAGTATCGTAGTTGTAAATTACGTATACATCGAAACACAACGTGGAAATATGATACAGATTACAGAGACTGACGATCACCCCTTTATCAGCTCATTGGGTTTGTGCGTAAAGGTTGAAGGTCAGGCTTCTGCTGTATTTCTTAGATCACGCGCTGTGTGTGTGTGTGTGTGTGTGTGTGTGTGTGTGTGTGTGTGTGTGTGTGTGTGTGTGAAAAACATGACAAAGCACATGTACCATGTCATGTGTTGTTGTTTTTGTTGTCTTTTTTTTTTCTTCTTTTTTTTTTCTTTTTTGCAGGGGGTGGAGGTGGGGGGGTGGGGGTGGGGGTTTCGCTTTGTTTTTTTTTTGGTTTTTTTTTTCATTATGCCATACCGGTACCCTTCACTTCTGACCCTGACTTGCAATTTGGTTGTGCTTTCGCCACAATCAAAGAGCCTACCATGTTTGGTGAATAATGTTAGATATTATGCCAGAGCTTATTGGTTGTTAATCAATCCATCAATGAATCCTTTGATATTAACAGATATTAGTGAATGTATTAACAAAAACAAACAACCCCCCCAAAAAAAACACACAAAAAAAAACCCGTTAAGAAGCTATAATAGAATAAGCAGTTTGATCACAAAATCAATAGTGATGAAAGGCCGCAGACTGTGTTCAGGATGTAAGTGTACACTCATATTTAATCGGACCGTTCAATCCTGATAATCATGGCCCCGTAGTGTGCGTTCGGCTGAACTGCAGGCAGCAATGTCCTCATGTCAAAATGTCACACCGCTCCGTTATCACTCGCGGGGGTGACAAACTACGTCAAGGCCGACAATCACTCCCCAGAGTAGTGACCCATGGAATATTTTCCCGGCTCATCAAGTGGTCCCATAAACAGTGACCGACTGAATCCGTGGCCTTGTCATTGAACTTGCACTCTTCGTGATTAGCAACGATCTAGCATTCTGGTATAATAACAATAATGATAACAATAGCAATAATAATGATAACAACAACAACAATAATAATGATGATGATGATAATAATAATCATAATTACGATAATTTTTTTTAAAAGCTTCAAATATCTGGTGACATACAGACTTCACAAATAGTTGTAGACCATATCATGAAAGCAGGTATGTTTTCATAAAGCATTAAAATAATAAATGAAAGAAAAAAAAAAAATTCGAGATATATGAATTATGCAGGGTGCATAATTATGGTCAACCACTGACCTTTCACTTAATATGCAAACAGCTGTGTCAGGCACACGAGCACCACTATACAGCTTGAAAAAAAAATCGATGAGTCGTCCGAACATTTACAGCTATTCAGTGGTTTCTCGACGACAGTTTTGGTTTTCCATTGTACAAAATGAAACTACATGTGCAAGACAGCATCTCTGGTTATGAGAGTTGTGCTTATTGCATTGGCTGCTCACACACCGAAAATTCTACATCGTTTCACCATGCTCACTAGAAGATAACAAACGTTCCTAAGTCGTCATTAAGTTATGATGAACTCTTGTTTAGGAGTTCTTGACTTTGAAATGAAAACGTATCAAAGAGATATAGACAATAACTCTTGTTTTGGAGTTCTTGACTTGTAAATGAAAATGTGGCAAAGAGGTATATATAATAACTCTTGTTTTGGAGTTCTCGACTTTGAAATGAAAACGTCGCAAAGAGATAATAGACAATAACTCTTGTTTTGGAGATTTTTTTTACTTTGAAATGAAAACGTGACAAAGAGATATAGATAATAAATCTTGTTTTGGAGTTCTTGACTTTGAAATGAAAACGTCGTAAAGAGATATTCATGATAACT
>NC_134882.1:35565368-35567868 GCF_041734735.1 Babylonia areolata
TGTCAAGGTATGTTACACCAACAGCTCTGTTCTTTATATGTCCCGGTCTGTTACACCAATTGATCTGTTCTCTCTTTGTCGAAGTATGTTGCACCAGTAGCTCTGTTCTCTCTATGTCCAGGTATATTACATCAATGGTTCTGTTCTCTCTAGGTTCAGGTATGTTACATCAGTAGCTCTGTTCTATGTCCAGGGGTGTTACATCAGTAGCTCTATTCTCTCTATGTCCAGGGGTGTTACATCAGTAGCTCTGTTCTATGTCCAGGTATGCTACATCAATAGCTCTGTTCTCTCTATATCAAGGCATGTTACATCAATAGCTCTGCTCTCTCCATGTCCAGGTATGTTACATGAATAGGTCTGTTCTATGTCCAGGCTTGTTACATCGTAGCTCTGTTCGCCCTATGTCCAGTTATGTTACATCAATTGGTCTGTTCTCTCTATGTCTAGGTATGTTACATCAGTAGCTCTATTCTACGTCCAGGTAGTGTTCCTCAATAGCTCTGTTCTCTCTATGTCCAGCCATGTTACATCAATAGCTCTGTTCTCTCTATGTCCAGGTAGGGTACATCAATAGCTCTCTTCTCTCTATGTCCAGGTAGGGTACATCAATGGTACGTCCATATATTTTTTTAAAATTATTATTATCGTGACTCATGTCAAAGACTAGACGGAACAAGCTTAATTCTTCGTTGGTACAGGTTCTCTGATTCTGGATACACACTTCCCTTTACTCAAGATCGAAAGTTTGAACTTGAACTTGCTGGTTCCTTTCCATGGTCTCTCACCACCTTCTTCAGGCAGTTTTAAAGCAGGTGTGAACGTACTTCCCGCACATCCTGTCCAACCCAAGACCATCCTGTATCAGTTTTGCTGAGGAAGGTGGTGAGACTTTTGTGTGTCAGATTTATGTGATCAAACAAGCGCATGTCTCTTAAGATTAAAAAAAAAACTGTTTAGTATTCGTTATATATATATATATATATATATATATATATATATATATATATATATATATATATATATATATACTATAACCCCCCAAACCCAACTGTTCTTAAATTTGTTAGTGCGATGTAATTTTATCATTTTATGTGATTCAAACATGTATATGTCTTCTAAATGCATATTTCATGTTTCTATCATCATTACGAGCAGCACGACCACATGTGAATTTCTCTGTGGAGTTGATAATAAATTTGACTCGACTAAGGGCGTTGGGTTATGTTGCCGGGCAGGCAGCTGCTTAATGTTTTTGGATTTTCTCCAAACCTAGTGACGCCTCCTTGAGAAACTGAAACTGTAAGTGAAAATCGACTTTTAGAGACTGTACCGGAAACAAATTGGTCGAAGCTTTTCATCCTGAGGAAAGGAAACGTTGCACGTTGTATACGTTATGTTTGCTGTTTCTCTATCTCAGCTGTCACGCTATGTCTGCTGTTTCTCTGTCTCATCTGTCACGTTATATCTGCTGTTTCTCTGTCTGCTGTTCCTCTGTCACAGGCTGTTCTTCACGGCAGCGCGGTACAACCACCTCCCCCAGGTGATCTCCATGATCACCGTGAAGAACCTCACCCCTGCTCCCTCCCTCATGGCCGTGGTACGTGGCTGTCTTTGGCTCATTCATCACCATGGTGATAATTATTACCCCCTCCCCCCCCGAAGACGAAGTATGGCAACCTGAATGGCGGAGTTAAAAACGGCCAAGTACATAAAAAAAAAGCCCACCGGTAAAAAGGGGGTGAAAATGTCTTTGAGTCGCAATAATGATATTAAAGCCTGAAAACAAAGTATGGCTGCCTAAAAGGCGGGCTTGAAAAACGGCCACGCACGTTAATGATGATGATGATGATAATGTACATTTGTGTGGCTCCCTTTCTCTCTAAGAGCTCTTGGCGCTTTACATGAAAGAAAAAGTTACAAAGTACATGAACCATTCATGACCACTCTTTCTCCATCACCCCCTCTCCCGATCCCTCTCCTGCCCCCCGCCCCTCTCTGCCCCCCACTCACTCTCCTATTCGTCATATATATGTAAAGTGAGCTGACAGGCATGGGGTTGGGTTCGAGAAGAAGGAAACAGTGAGTGCTTACAGGCAGGTTTCGAAAAGATGAGTTTTTAGAGAAGAGCGAAAGGCAGAGATGGAGTCATGAGAACGGATATTATGTGGAAGGTTGTTCCAGATGTGAGAAGCAGCAAAGAGGAAAGAACGTTCTTGTATTGACACGAGGAATTTTGAGAGGGCAAGAGACAGAGGAGGAGCGGATAGTTCTTGAGGGAGTGTAAGCACTGATGAGGTCAGAAAGATCGCTAGATCCAGTGGAGCAGAAAGCAGAAAAGCAGAGACACGCTATTTTGTATTTAATTCTCGCTTCAATGGGAGCCAGTGTAGAATACGGAGGTGGGGCAAAATGTGATCAGTACGTGGAAAACAGATGGGCAGTATTGTTTTGAAGTTTTCTTTTAATCAGCTGAAAAAGATTATGTGGACAACTTGTG
>NC_134882.1:35575368-35610368 GCF_041734735.1 Babylonia areolata
CACACACACACACACACACACACACACACACACACCGTGGCACACACACACACACACACACACACCGTGGCACACACACACACACACACACACACACACAGAGCCAGAAAAGCCTGTACTAACAATCCTCAGGAGGACCTACGACCCCCTCATCCCTGTCCTGGCTGTCACCCGCGCATCAGTTCCCTGCATGGATCTGACTAACCAGCCACCTACACACACCCATAGACTGTCTCTGCCCACTTATAGCCCAGGATGACTGAAGTGATCCTCGTCCCGACTCAAAGGACGAACACAGGCTGTCACAGACACGTTGACTTCAATATAGGTTTTATTTTATTTTATTTTTTTGCTACCCTATCATCAGCCCCGTTTCAGTGGCATTACACCAACGCCGCTAATTCCGAGTCCCCCGTAGGCGCCGGCTTCGTCTGTCGCAGTCCCAGTGCCGGCAGTCCATAGGGGACCATCGATTCAGGTCGCCAGGAAGCCACACACCAGAGGAGACCCTACACCGCTGCTGAGTCAATTCGGTGGTGTTCCGTAGTGCCTATTTTGATTTAATGTACTTAGGACACTTTCAACATAGTATTGTGCCAGTTTTTCATTGGCCACCTTTTGAGTTGCTGCACCTTTCGGTGCTTCAGAAAGCACGAGTCTGCGAGACTCACGACGTAGGAATGGAACTGAGGGCCGTATTGATGTGTTTTGATCTTTAGAGGGTGCATGCGGGTCGATCTGTGAAACTAAAAAAATCAGAAATAGGAGTTGCTCAGTATTTGCAAGATGCGTTTATTTGTTTACTACTTAACCTGGACGATAGAAAATAAGTAACAACAAAAAAATTTCCGAGCAGAACTGATATGAAGAATAGATGAAATCTAGAGTAAACCTGATGTATGAAAATGAAATCTTTAAAAAACAAAATGTGTCTACGAGCCCTATGAAGTACGTTGAAGGTTAATACATGCAGGATATCACACAACAAAGCTACAAGACACTGATTCATATAAATAAAACGAAGGAAAGAAAAAATACTAACAAATAAACACACATAGACTGACTTGACCTACATGCGCTCACACGCTCGCACACACAAGCATACTGACATATACACTCTAAATCTCTCTCTCCTTCGCACAGACAAATAGACAGACACAAGACAGACAGACAGACACAGAGACAGACACACACAGACAGACACACACAGACTGGACACACACACAGAGACACAGACACAGACACACACTAAACACACACACAGACACAGACACACACAGACACACAGACACAGACGCAGACACACACACACACACACACACACACACACACACACACACACACACACACACTAGTCGGACATCAAACCAGCCTAGTCCCCTCATGACGGGCTCTGTTGATTAAAAAGAAAGAAAACAAAGTGGAATGGGCTACCAACGTTAAGGCTTTCCTTGCCTTCAAGAAGTTGAAATAGGGCTCCGTTTTATAATTGCAGGACAAGATCGGTCATGCAATATAATTTCACTTCGATGAGGTCAATGGCATACCTAGAAAACATAACAACCCCCCAAAACAAAAAACAAACAAAAACAAAAAAACACCCCAAAAACAACAACAAAAAACCACCACTACCACCACCAACAACCAGTGAATGACGCTTCTCTCCCGATAGAATAAAATGCAAATACATAAATCGTCGAAATCACACACACACACACACACACACACACACACACACACACACACACACACACACACACACACACAGAGACACAGAGAGACAGAGAGAGTGTAATGTACGTTAGTGTACATTATTAATAGATTTTGCTCCTATTAATTTGTTCGTGCTCGGAGTCAATCAATAATCCTTATGAATACTTGCAATGGTATCCGAACCACTGTTTTGTGTTATGTATTGCATTGAACGTCCATTGTCTGATCTCTCTCTTTCCGAGAACACTTAGCATCCACGGTGTGTGTGTGTGTGTGTGTGTGTGTGTGTCTGTGTGTCTAATGAACTAATGCATGGTTATGCAGATTTTTGAAACCGTCACCACTATGTATTTGTGATAAGACCCTTGACATCCCACATTTTTTGCTCGAATGTCCAGATACACATTTACATTTCAAACCCCTTCATGATATGATTACATCCTTTAATCTTCCATTAGTCATGTCCAGCGTTTTTCACCCTAGCAAAGAAAATGGTTGGTCTCTGACAAAAACCGCAGTTGACCTAATTAAAAGCCATCCAATTGGTCGGTTTTTCTAATTTGTTTCATCCCCTTTCTGTTGCAGAGGTTCCCCTCTGTTTTATTTAATCCAAAATAGTGTTTCGTTTTGGGTGATAGCGTCAGATTTACTTGTAGAGCAAAGTTCCCATTATTCTAATTAGTGGAACTGTTCGACCCTAACATGTAATATGTCGTCTTGATTACATTACGAAACCTTAATTTGATGAGAAAGAGTGAGAGACAGTGTGAATGTGTGTGTGTGTGTGTGTGTGTGTGTGTGTGTGTGTGTGTGTGTGTGTGAGTGAGTGGGCAGGGGAATGAGGTAGGGGAATTATAATGGGCATTTGTGTGCATGCATGGATGTATGTAGAGAGAGGGTGGGGGAGAAACGTATGTGAGTATGTGGGTGCGTTAGAATATTTTTTGGAGATAATGATATTAATGAAATTTGGTACCTTGATTTGTTAAATATGTTTGTTTGTTTGTTTGTGTGTGTGTTTTTTTTAAAAATTTTATTTTATTTTATTTTATTTTTTTAAATCATACCTTCCTCAAATCAGAATTTCCTTGTGTTGCTCAGTTAATATTTTATTCAAATGGTTGCGAAAATGTCAGTACAACAAACAGTTAATCTGACAATAAATGGTTTCAGTCAGTCAGTCTGTGTGTCTGTGTGTGAGTGTATGTGTGTGTGAGTGTGCCGGTGAGTGTGTGCCGTGTGTCACGGTGTGTGTGTGTGTGCCCGGGTGTGTGTGTGTGTGTGTGTGTGTGTGTGTGTGTGTGTGTGTGTGTGTGTGTGTGTGTGTGTGTGTGCGTCAACATGATGTGTTTGTACACTATCATATCATGTCAGTATTAGTGACAATTTCATTTAGAAATGGAAATCCATTTTTAATGACTGGATCTAAATCTAGCGATTAGAGAATGATTTTAAATAACAAACAAGTACAATAAGTGTTGTTTTCATTAAAACATGGCACCGACAAAACGTCTAGTCATTGCTATCAAATGCATCGTGCATATAAAAGAGATGACGATGGGTTTTGTGCACAGGTACTGTGACTATTATCAAGAATCCTAAACACAGCAAGACAAGATGGCAGCCCCCGACACAGAAAAAGCGCCGGTTACAGAAGTACACAGTGTAGGAGATGATGATGACGCTTGGCTTTATGGAGGTATTTTCCTACCGATTCCTAGATTCTTAATTGTGGCTTGGTTTGTATTTTGTTATCTACATGTTTTATTGCCTGTCTGAAACTGATGATCGACGTTGCAGCAACACTGAAACAGTGAAAAACTGAAAAGGCAGCGTGCAGTGACCGTCAGTCAGCTTGATAGTTGGTCAAGTTTCCATTTCCATCAAAGTTTTGATAACTTTATACGGATTGAAGTTCTGTGCCTTCAAGAAAAAAAAATCTTTACCATATTTGTGTGACACCAGCACTGATTCTCTACTTAATCTGCTGAGCGTACATACAACATAAAATCACATACATCACATCACCTCGGGACTGAGGAAAATCAGTCAAAATGAACTTTGTTTTTGTGTTGCCAGAAGGACTTTGAAAGGGGGGGGGGGGGGGGGGGGAAGGCAAAATTATTATTGTCAGTTATTTGTGTGGGCTTCTTGGCCCAGTCATTAAAGTTTGGATGTGTTAACTTCAATACCATGAATAAGATTTGTCATCGTTCTAATAAAGTATTATAAACTTATTAAGTAACAGTAGTAATAATTTATATCTTAACTAAGACTAAGATTTGTAAGAATAAGAGTAAGACTAGTAAGAGTTAAATGTTATGTTAAGGCTTGAGTATCAGTGTTTGTTTTCTACATAATCTGGGACACTGTATGATCATCAAAATTGATCATTGATGGCACAATTTATTAAGAATGAGAAAGCAGGTGTGTGTGTGTGTGTGTGTGTGTGTGTGCTATAAATGCACATTGCAATAAAACCTGGCATGTAAATTGTTGTAATTAAACGATAATTTTTGCGTTTCTCATTTTCAACAAATATTTTTTCTTTAGATGAGGGGAAGGACAAGGAAGGTGCTGGTGACAGCCAGGAAAACTCAGGGTAAGTGATTATTAATCATTTACAGTGCTATCAATTTCATTTTTATTAATAATTTAAAAAAAAATTGATAATACTGTAAAAAGAAAAAAAAAGACTTGGTATAACCAATAGTAATAAGTAATATATTTTATAGTATCAAATAATAGTCATTCATGATAATGAGTTCAAAATCAGTATCAGTAGCTCAAGGAGGTGTCACTGCGTTCGGTCAAATCCATATATGCTACACCACATCTGCTAAGCAGATGCCTGACCAGCAGCGTAACCCAACGCACTTGGTCAGGCCTTGAGAAAAAAAGAAAAGAAAAAAAAAGAATACCAAAAAATAAATAAGATAAAAAATAATAAAAAATAATAATAGATAAGTACATAAAATTACTACTACTAATAATAATATTAAAAAGAAAAAGAAAAAGAAAAAAGATGATAAATAAGCAAATAAGTGTGAAACATGCACACACACACACACACACACACACACACATGCATAACAGATATGCAACAGACATGCAGTTTCACAGATGTGAAAGCACAGTAAAATATACTCCACCCCCAACCCCACACACATGTATACAAATATATATATGCACACCCGCTCGTTCCAATATTCCGTTGCTCCCACAGTGTAGGTATGCATAAACACACATGCCTCATCCTCTACACACACACACACACACACACACACACACACACACACACACAAAATTATCTTGTGTCTCTTGAGAAAAAATACAAACTGCCACTGACTTTTTGGTACAAGGAATGCTCTTGTTTTTAAGGGATAGGGTATGAGGCCAGTGGATTACGTAATTTTTAAACAAGGGCACTTTGTTTAGTGATGACAGTGCAAAAAAAAAAAAAAAAAAAAGAAGAAAAAAAAGGAGGTGGGTGGAAGTTACATGATTTTTATTATCTGAACTTAAAAAATCTATATGTATTGACATCATTTTTCTGTGTTTAAATGGTATTACTGTTAAGTAATTGATTTAGTTTATTGATGGTCTTTTGGATGTCATTGCACACAATAAATGAATGATACATACTGTTTTTTGAGTTTGAGAACAGTCCCCCCCCAAACCCCCATCCCCCTCCCGAAATATTGATGGTGCCTGAATAATTATTTGCATTAGAATTTTTAGATGTATTTTTAATTTATGCTTCTTTTGTTGAATTAATATTCTTTTATTTTTTTCTATCCATGCATGTTTTTGAGTTCTACTTCTAGTTGCTGTTGGCATTATTACTATTAGTGTGAAAAAATATTTGATTCTATTTTTTTTTTTTTTTTTTTTTGTGATACAGGGGGAAAGGAGATAACACATCTTTGCCGAAAGGTGCGACCGTTAGAAAGGAAGATCGAGAGGAAGGAGAAATGGTAATGAGCAATTTAGACTTTTTTTTGTGTGTGTGTGTGTGTGTAGTTGGTGGGTTGATTCTCTTATTTAACCAAATAAACTATGACATTTATAATGATAATGTTTCATTCATTCCATGATTAGTATTTTTGTTCATTAGAAAATGAAAGGCTTGCAATTGTGCATGTGTACATGTATATACGTAACTTGTAAACTCACATCTGTGAACAGATGTAACGGATGATGGAATTTATGTTGATGCATGGCTACGACCAGTTCTTATGAAAGGGGATCAAAATTGCAGCTGGCACTGTTCTCTTCTCTGCTGCGCACTGCTTTGCTCTTTCTTAAATCTGCTCCACACTTGCTATCCTTTGCCTTTGTTCTTGTCTATTCTGCTTAGTTCTCTTCTTGGTTGCATCCTTTGTAAAGCTCTGCTCTTCCAGTCTCCTGTCTTCTCTGCTCCAGTCAGCTATGATGCAGCCCTGCCTTTCTTTGGTCTCCTCTTATTAACTCAGCTTTATTCAACTAATTTCAACACTGTTCTTGTACACTCCACTGTGCTCCGACAAACTCTACTGTGCTCTGATACATTCCACTGTGCTCCACTGTGTTCTGATACACTCCACTGGTTTCCACTCTGTTCTGATACACTCCACCGTGCTCCTCTCTGCTCTGCTAGTGCAACCCACTGCGATCCACTCTGCTCTGACATTGACATACTCCACTGTGCTTCACTGTACTCTGATACATTCCACTGTGCTCCACTGTGCTCTGATACACTCCACTGGGTTCCACTCTGTTCTGATACACTCCACCGTGCTCCTCTCTGCTCTGCTAGTGCAACCCACTGCGATCCACTCTGCTCTGACATTGACATACTCCATTATGATCTGATACACTCCACTCTGCTCTGACATACTCCATTGTGCTTTGACACACTCCACTCTGCTCTGGCAGTCTCCACTCTGCTCTGACAAACTCCACTGTGCTCTGATACATTCCACTCTGCTCTGACAAACTCCACTGTGCTCCACTGTGCTCTGATACAGTCCAGTGTGCTACACTGTGCTCTTATACACTCCACTGTGCTCCACTCTGCTCTGCTAGTGCTACACTCCACTGCGATCCACTCTGCTCTGACATTGACATACTCCACTGTGCTCCACTGTGCTCTGATATTGATACATTCCACTGTGCTCCACTGTGCTCTGATACACTCCACTGGGTTCCATTCTGTTCTGATACACTCCACTGTGCTCCTGTCTGCTGTTACACTCCACTGTGGTCCACTCTCCTCTGGTACACTCCACTTCACTCCACTATACTCCATACTGCTCTGTTACACCCCACTGTGCTCCACTTTGCTCTGATACACTCCACTGTGCTCCACTTTGCCATGATACACTCCACTATACTCTATACTGCTCTGTTACCCACTATGCTCCACTTTGCTCTGATACACTCCACTGTGCTCCATTCCGCTCTGATACACTATGCAGTGCTCTGTTTTACTCCACTGTGTTTCACTCTGTGATACACTCCACTGTGCTCCACTTTGCCATGATACACTCCGCTGTGCTCCATACTGTGCTCCATACTGCTCTGATACACTCCACTGTGCTCCACTCTGCACTTATAGTATGCGCTTCTCTGTGTTTCATAGTCATACCACTATGATATACTCCATAGTGCTCCATTTTGCTCTGGTATATTCTACTTTATTCAGTTCTTTGCTAAATGTGGTATATTCTACTTTGTTTAATTTGTTGCTGAATTCTCTGAGTATTGATATTTTTATTGTTGCTATTAAAGTATTATTATTATTATTATTATTATTATTATCATAATAGTTTTTTTTCCCCTCAAGGCCTGGCTAAGCACATTGGATTACACTGCTGGTCAGACATCTGCCAAGCAGATTTGTATTGTTTGGGTTTGTCCGAACGCTTTCTTTACGCAGTGACGCCTCCTTAGATAAGTGAACTGCTCTGTTCTAGTAATGTACTAGTATGATACACTCCACTTAGCTCCATCCTGTTGTCAGTGTCATGTGGTGCACTCCATTTTGCTCCAATTAGCTCTTGGTTATTATTTTAAACTCCACTTTGCTCTGACACACTCCATTTTATTCACCTCTGCTCTGACACACTTCGCTATACACTCTCCCCCCCCCCCCCACCCCCACCCACCCGGGTACCCACCCCCCCCTCTTTTTTGTGTGTTTATTGCTGGATTCTGCCATGATGTGTTTATTGAAGTGGTCCTTTCTACAGAGTGGGGAAGAAGGAGAATCCCAGGAAAAAGATGACGACGATGATTCTGATGATGATGACAATGTGCAAGTTACCATTGGCGATATCAAGGCCTGGAGCGCCTCTGAGTATGTCATTTTTAATGAATCGTTGTGTGTTGGCTTCTTGAGATATGTCTGTCAGAATGTTTGGAATTGTGTATTAACTCTGTTGTTTTGTCCCATTGTTTGGAAAATGCCAGTTGTGTTACTTTTAATGTGTTTTATGAGAAGAAGAAAAAAATCATTGTTTTGCCCTTGGCTTAAGGTTTTCTTTTTATTCATTCTTTGAAGAAAGAGATAGAGGAAGAAAAGGTAAAGTGAAGTGGAGGTGAGAGCTTAAATATATAATTTTTCTGGGATTGATCTGAAAAGTTGCTTTTGGTTTGGATGTGAGTGGTACACTCATGTGAACATAATGAATAGACAAATTGATATTATGCATGTCTATTAAGTATAAGTGAATACGTAAATTATGGGGGTCTATAATTTTTGAAAACTGGTTGTGGAGATGCAGGAAAAATGTCTTTATTGATATGTTTTTTTAATTTCACTATTGAGATAATAAAGTTATTCTGATTCTGATTTGTGCATGCATGTGATGAATTTTGAAGTAATGAGCATGTTGCCATGGTGAAGCACAAATGACTAAGAGTTTTGTATTAGTCATGCTGACTTTGTTCAACGTAGCCAGCAGCCCCGGAATCTGTTCAAGAGCGGGACCAACTATCAGAAACCTGCCACAGGTATGTGTGTAGCTGAGTGTTATGAATGTGTTAGTGTGTGTGTGTGTGTGTGTGTGTGTGTGTGTGTGTGTGTGTGCATGCATTTTGTAGAATTATGGTCATGTTTATGTATATATGCATATGTTATGTATCTATGCTTGTTTTAGAGTGTATGTAGCAGGATGGGGGGAATGTTATGCAGTTTTGTTTGAAATTATCAAGAAGATCTTTCTTCAAAATTGTTTATTTTCACTCAGTCTATTTGTCCATAATATGTTCACTGATGACTTTTCAGCAATCTGTACATACAAAACAAAATGTGCTCCGTTCCATGTCTGTTTTCCATAATCCATATCTTTTTCTTCTTTGCACGATTGTGTTTGCATGCTTGCAGTTGTTTGTTTGTTCTTTTGTGATTTGTGTGAGACTGCTGTGTTATTGTTAAGAGCTTTGAGAGGTTTGAAAGCGCAATTATAGAAGTACTTTTCTTCATCTTCGTCTCTTTCTTCTGCTGCTACTTCTTCTTATTCTTATACCCATGGATCTAGCAATGTGTCTTCATTCCATCCCATCACACACACAGGTACTCCTGCCAAGCCAGCCACAACAACCAAAGGACTGGACATTGAAGCCCAGGGCACCATCAATGGCGTTCCTGTCTACGAGTTTGACCTGAACAGCATAGAGAATGAGGAAAAGCCATGGAGAAAACCAGGTAAGTGAAGACTGTGTGTGTGTGTGTGTGTGTGTGTGTGTGTGTGTGTGTCTGTGTGTGATTACTGTGCCACAGATTTAGAATAAAACAGAACAGAATATGTTCATTACCAAGTGTATTGGATTCTCAAGTAATATTGTAGTGATAGTGTATGAAAAGTGCAAACATGAATTGGAAATCATATGAAAACACAAATACAGTAGGACTTTAGACATATCTTTCTTTTCCCTTCTTTTTTGGTATATGCTCATGTACATATGCTTTTTAATTCACATTTTCACACTCACACTATAAATATAAACTTTACATAGCCAAGGTATGATAAGTTTGCTTTGATATTTTAATTATATCCTGATGATTTGTTTGCATTCTTGTAACTTATGGTCTTCTTTTTCTCACATACAGTTTGTGCAAACCTATTTATGTCTGTCTAAACCTTTCTGTATTATACACTGCTTATTGATTTTGATTGGCTACTGTTGGAAGTAGGGGCGATGTGGTTGAGTCGATTAGGCATTGGATTCTGTTCCAGTGTGTCACCAGTGACCATAGTTTGAGTTCCCATTTTGGCATGGTGTTGTTTACTTGTGAAAAAGCACTTTTCTCTGAGTTTCCTCAAAAAGCACTTTTACGCTTGATTTCCCTCATTCCACGCAGGTCTGAATGGGCAACTGACTTTGTGTGGTGATGGGTTAAAACAGTGGAAGGAGAGGTTTGGGCTCCGCCTTCCTGTGCTGAGCCCTTGACACAGTGAATGTGAATTCACGGCATCGATGGCTGTGAAAGGCTATGGGACCTTGAACCATTGCCTGTTATATACTTGTTTCATGTGTTATTTCATTCACTTGTTTGATGGAAGGCTTAGTTAGTTGAAAGAAAAAAGCAACTTGGGGTTAGGTGAATCAATGGGAACTCAGTTGTCATAATTTGTACAAACAAGTTTATGATTTTGCTACCACAGTTCAAAGTTTTCCTGATCCTTTCACTAAAAAGATTTTGCCATTCAGAGATTAAAGAATTAATGTAGGCACAAAAGATGGTGGGGGTGGGGGGGGAGATAAAAAGGTGCATTTGCCTTTTCTCTTTTTTTTTTTTTTTTTTTCTTTTATCTTATTTTATTTTATTTTTAAGAGGGATTTATTTTTAGATGTATTAAACAGGGTTTGTACAGGTTTGGGATTTTTAAGAATTATAAAAAATAAAAAAATAAAAAAAATAAAAAAATGAATGGGACCCCCCCCCCTCCCCCCCCATTTTTTAAGGCCCTCAAAGTCTTTTTTAAAAAATCATTTAATTTTTGGTCTCAAAATTACTGAAAAGAAAAAAAAAATTGTAGTTTCTGTCAAAGATAAAGCACAGTAGCAAAAATGTTCCACCTGAATATGAATTGAAAACTTAAGTCAATAAATGATAAAAGCTCTTAACCTGAAAGATTTTTTCTCAGAAATAGCTGTTCTCATCCACTTAGTGGATGACGATTTATGCAGTGGGCATAAGCTAACAATAAGGAAATGATGCCTTTGGGTTCCCAATGCAACAGTTTTATTGTTTTTGGCCTTTAGTGTATTTAAGTGTTTTAATGAATCTAGAATTTAACGATTAAAAATTGTATGAAACCTACTGTTTATGTGTGTTTGTGTGCAGGTGCTGACATCACAGATTACTTCAACTATGGCTTCACAGAAGACACTTGGCAGCAGTATTGTGAAAAACAGAGACGGCTAATCTCCATGAATGATGGTGTACCCAAAACAATAGTGAGTTACATGTCACAATCACAAGAGTCTGTATTCCATCTTGAATCCTCTTCTTCAAAATAATGCTGATACTTGTATTGGGATTGGAGAATTAACCATCTGATCAGACTTCCAAAAAAAAAAAAAAAAAAAAATCATGCACACATTGGCCATACCATCATCTTTACATGTTGATCTTAATTCGTGATTGTTCATGAAACTGCTGTCAGTCGTAATATTTTATTTGTCAAGCTTGGGTTTATGTTGAACTAGATTGCTGTTTTGTTTCAGACACAGCAGAGCACCAATATTTCCATCGTCAGCAGAGCAGACAAAGATTTAGGAGGTATTTAGTTTTCATTGCTGATATGATATTTTTCTGTGGTGTGTTGAGTTTTTCTTTCTTGCCTCGTTTTGTTTCTTTATTATTTTTTTCTTTCTTAAATATCTCTGTTTTGTGTCTTTTCCTGACTTCTCTACTGTCCTGATAAGAACTGAATGTTATTGCATAAAAAAAAAAAAAATCCTCAGTGGCTCACACTAGTCTTCAAAGACACACAAGATGAATCTGTAAAAATCCTGTATTTTGGTTGTCTAAGTGCATGTGTGAATGTATGTGTGTATGCATCCACGGTAAACTTTTAACAAATTCATTTTCTCTGGAAATACATCGTATCTCAACAATGAATATGGCTTACAAATTAGAAAAAATCAGTTCTGTCACACTTTCTAGCTATAGTGGTAGTGTACTTCTGGGAATTGCACAAACAATCACAGAAGCCAAAAATGTTTCTGCAGTCCTGTTGCTGCAATGTTTTTATTTCTTGTTCACAAAACTTTACATTTTTTTCTGTGACATATTGACACTGATAACAGCCATTTTATCATTCTTAGTTTGAATAGTAACTTCCTGTGCATGTGTGAAATTTACACTTATGCACATAACTGCCAGGAGCAGCAAATTTCTGTCGTGTAATGGGATATCAATCTGAACACACCATGTTAGATTATTTGTTTGATTTGTTTTCAATGGTTTGATCAGCTGTATCTTTTTGCTGTTGTTTACTGATGGGAGTAGGTCTTGGATATTGATGTCTGTGCATTTTGTTGTCTTCCATATCCCTGATGGAATGCTTATGAAGGAGTTTTATTTGGTGTTCAAGGGTTTCAGCAAGGGCTTCAGTCTGTGATTTTCAGTGATCAGTTTAGATTCAGTTTCTTGAGGAGGCATCGCTGAGTTTGGACAAATCCATATACTATTACACCACACTACATCTGCTAAGCAGATGCCTGGACAGCAACATAACCCAATGTGCTTATCAGGCCTTGAGTGCACACAAATACATATGTGTACCTATCAAAGTGGATTTTTACGATATATTTTTTGCCAGAGGACAACATACATGTTGCCGTGGGTTCATTTTCGGTAAGCTGAGTGTGTGCTGGACACAGGACCACGGTTTATTCTCTCATCTGAATAGCTGGACGATCAGGCTGATTTTCCAGTCAAACTTGGGAGAAAGGGCAAGTCCAGGATTTGAACCCAGACCCTCATGGACACTGTATTGGCAGATTAGTGTCTTAACCATTCTGCCACCTTCCTTCATGGAATCTTCAAGCATTGATGTTGATGTGGAAGATGTGTATGATGGAACAGTGACAAGGAACCGAGTGCAGCCACCCCCAGTGATGAAGCCGCAGGTGGGCACGATCGACGTCATAGGGGGAACAGCCAAGGATTCCAGACGCCCTGATGAGGGGGATCCGATCCCTGTGGCTGGCGTGGCCCATGTGTACGTGATTAGCATGCTGATGTGAATGTGGTGTGCACAATGTATTGTATTAGTCTAGTCACAGTAGATTTCTCGTTGCGAAATAGCACCTGCTTTCCCGCAGCGTAACTCTTTTTGTTTTAAAGAAAAAATTTCTGTCTGCCAACATATTTGTTTTCCTTACAAAGTGGATTTCTCTACAGGGTTTTTTCAGGGACAACCATGAGTTTTCAGGGTAAACCATTTTTTTTCAGTGGGTTCTTTTATGTGCGTTTTGTGCATATTGCACATGGGACCTCGGTTTACTGTCTCATTCAGATGATTGCGTCCAGACCACCACTTGAGGTCTTGTGGATGGGGAGAAAATACTGGGGAGTGTGGGATTTGATCCTTTGTGCTCAGGTTGCATTACTACTAGGCTACCAGTCCACTGCCAGTGACTTAGTGCAGAAAGATGACTAGCAACACATGTAAACTTTCAAATGGGACAATAAACTTTCAAATGGGACAATAAACTATGTCCCGTGTGTAGCAGGCACTTAATGCACATAGAAGAACCCACAGCAACAAAATTGATGTCCCTGGTAAAGTTATCTTGAAAACTCAAGGTTGATAGTAAGACAAATATGTATACACTTGCAGACAGAAAGAAAGAAAAGAATGTGGGTTGCACTGCACTGTGACAAAGTGCTCTACTTGTGGCAAGCAGCCAGAATTTTGCAGAGAAAGTTGTTGTGATATAAAGTAATACAATACAATACAACACAATACATCACAATACAACGCAGTACAATACAATGGAGTTCAATATAATACAATAAAATACAATAGATGCTAACATATATACACACAGTTGCACATACAGACACACTGGACTGTAGTCAATGTATTGATCATTCAAACACATTATCTGCACCTTGCAATCATAAGTTATTACAATAAGATTAATTCAAATGGAAGACATTCATTAATGGAAGGGTAACGAAGCACTAAAGTGTGAATAAATGTCAAAAAGTGTTGTTTATAGAACAAAGAATGACTGAATAAATACCAGTGATATCGTTTATCAAGTCACTAAGTCCATGCAGTGATGTTTTATGAAAGTTGAAACAGACTTAAACATAATACCTGGTGACATAGATTTTGAAATAGTGCAAAAATGAATAATGAAAACTTCATTGTTGACTGACAGTGTTATGCAATAACTGCTGCTGTGGTGGTTCTTTTCAAAGCTGTTTGTGTGCGTACTTTGACAGAGCATGTCAGCTGGTCCTATCCAATGCATGCTCCTCTGGTTGTTTTAGGGACATTCCAGAATGACCAGTGTTGGCTGTTGTGCAGTCTTTAAAGTGTAAGATATGATATGCATGAAGTAAAAAATCGGGTTGTCAGTATTGTATGCCTTTGTCTTTGTGTGGTGTGGGCAGGGGGCGGAAGTTCATGCCAGTGCCAGGCCTCCCACCCACCAGCATCCCCCCACCTCACCTCCCCCCTGTGGACTACTCCATCCCACCTCCAGGGCTGCCCCCTCCACATGCTGTGCCCCCGCCAGGTATGTTGGGGAATGTGTGTGTGTGTGTGTGTGTGTGTTAAAGTGAATGCATGTACGTACATATTTGAGTTTGTGTGTGTGTGTTTGTGCAATAAGGTGAATGCATGCACGTGTGTATGTGTGCGTGTATGTGTGTGTATTTGTGCAATAAGGTGAATGCATACACGTGGGTGTGTGTGTGTGTGTTTGTCTGATTTGGAGATGCTTGCACATTGTGTGTGTGTGTATGTGTGTGTGTCACTTTGTGTGCCTCTATTTGTGTGTGTGTGTGTGTGTATGTGTGTGTGTGTATGCAATGAGGTGATTGAATACATATGCTTGTTTGTGTCTGTGTCTCTGTATGTGAGTAAGTGTTTTGATGGATATTTTTATTGTTCAGGCTGTAGCAAAGTACGAGTCTCCTGACTGTATATGTTCAGGCATCAAACAGGCCTGGAAATAGCTCAAGTGCAGTGTTTGTGTTATTTTCTGTTCTGTGGGAAGAAGCCTGTGTTGGTATGATATTATTCTCAGAAAGGGTCAGAGTCAGCACACACACATGCACACACACACACACACACACATACACACATACATACACCTGCCCACTCAGGCACATACACCCACACACATGCACATACACATACACATACATTCACACACATTCACACACACACACACACACACACACACACACACTCACACACAGCACAACACTATGCAACACAACACAACACAGACACACACACGTTTGTCTATCACTTGTAGTGAAGAAGTTTTAAACTATAGAATGAACGCATAGACAAACATAGATTTCATTCTGTGTCTTTCTCAGTCGTCTTCCTCCATCTGTCTATCTCTCTCTGTCTTTGTTAATTTTTCTTCTCCTTCACCACTTGGTGTTCACTGCTCATACATCTAAGCCATCATGATGTGATGGTGGCGGTGTGCAGGAATGAATGTTCCCCCACCAGGATTTCCCCCTGTGCCAGATCCGTTTGACCGTAAGTCAGCTGCGTGGTTTGGCGTCCTGCTTGCTTGCTTGCTTGCTAGTTTAACAACAGCAGCATAGCTGACGGCTTCTTGAAAATTTTTTCTTATACATAATTTTAAAATTTTTTTTATTTATTACCTTCCTCTTCCTCCACTAACCAAGAAAAAGGAAGATAAGAGAGAAAAAAAATCTGAACCCAGTAGCTTCAGTGTTTCCTTTAAAATCCTGTCCTTAGTCATTCACTATCTTCTCTTCTGTTACTCCTGTCCATTTCCTGTGTACATGCTTATGTTGCAGACACTTTCTGTTTGCAAGGCCTGACTAGCATGTTGTGTATATGTGTAGGTCAGGCATCTGTCTTTTGAAAAAAGCAGATGTATTGTTGTGCGTTTGAATTACTCCGCATGCTTTGAATCTGATTTGTTGGAAACTCCTAACATTATGACTCCAGACAGTTGGCAGCTGTGCCGCTCTTGTGTGGCATGTCATCTGGCAAGACATCTCCAGGGACCTGCTGCTGTATGTCTGCTGCTAGGAGTAGCATGTGACTCGTGAAGTTCACCGCATCTTGTTGATTTGATGGATGTTGTGCAGGCATGGGTGTACCTCTCCCCGGATTCCCTCCAGTTGCAAACCCCTATGACCGTAAGTCTGTGCTGTGTGCAAGAGCATTTAGTTTGTTGGTCTCTCTGGTGGGTGGTGGTGAGTGTCGGTTTGGGGTAAGGTTTGTTTTCTTTTATCATCTGCATTCACTTCTCAAGAAAGAGAAGGAAAGAAAAAACAAAAAAAACAAATGATTTATGTATGATTTGGATCCATACTGAATATAAACAAAAGTGATTGTGACCTGTTCATATAGGATCAGCAGCTGTCAAGATTCAGAGTCTTAGACATTGATTGATTTTCCCACCCCCTATCCCTTTCATCCAGTCCCCCTCCCCTTTCCATCCCCTTGGGGTTGAATGGTGGTAGTGTCTGGTGGCAGTTTTGAGGGTGGGGCTGAAGTGGGAGGTGGGGGGGAGTGTTCCCTAATCACTCATGTCAGTCGGCATGTGTCTGCATTGTTTCCTGCCCCATTTCCCAGTGAGTCAATAGATGCATGATTGATGCAGAACATTTGCATGTTTACACAACTGTAGTCCACTTTTGGTGTTGACCAAGTGAATGTATGCATGCTGTAGATTTCCATATTCACATATCTTTAATCTGCTGTTGGTGGGACTGTTGTACAAACATATTGAAATGTCCCTTGTGCATTGTTGTACAGAATGGAGCATGACTTATGAACTCTATGGTTTGAAAAGAAAGATGTGTATGCACTGACATGAAAACACAGGGTGCATGTGTTGTGGGAGCAGCAGCTCTGAAAAATAGGAGAAAAGGAAACTGATCTGCTTGTCCTCATGGGGTGTTGTAGTTTATAGTTACTTTTGATAATAAGGCTGATTTATCTTTTTAACAGATGGCTGTTCATGGGATGCACCTAGATTTATCCTCAGAAGTAGAAATGGTTTTCTAAGCTCTTTTCCGAAGCGGTATGCACATTTGTATTTAGGCTAATTGCTAATCTGTTGACAGAGACCATCTTTTTGTGTGTGTGTCAGTTGACACTAGAAGAATGATAGGTCAAACAGATTTTTCCTGAGGTCTGAATATGTACCAGTAGTTTGTGTATGGTTGAAAACTAACTTGTGATGATAGTGATGGTGATGGTGGTGATAAAGATGAAATGTTGACAGTCCTAAGTTTGAGTCCACATTTCATCTTGTATTTGCATGCAGTCAAGATGGGATGGAGAATGTTAAGGAACTGAATATGAGCAGGGATGCAGTGGTCTTCGCTGTATCAGAAGTGTACAAGCATAGTTCAGAATTGTAGGAATTTTCTGACAGTTTCAGGAAGAAATAAAATCCTCAAATCCAATCAGAAAACAATTTGTGGTGTTAATGGTGTCTCAACATTCAACTAATAAAAATGAGTTGTGACATATTTGAATTTTAAGCAAAATCACACTTAACCAAAGCAGCTCAGTTTTCTGTGATTTACCAAAGATAAGTGTTCCTGTTGTCAGACTGTACATAAAACAGTTTAACCACATGTGTTAAAATATCAGCAGATATAAATTGAGGTGTCTTGATATCCCTCTCTCTCTGTCCCTGATCTCTGAAACCTGGCGGAATAAAAGGCTTGATTTTGTTCTGATCTATTGCTGTTGTAGGCTGACCCAGTATTTGTATTGTATTGTGTTGTATTTTCTGTTTATTTCATTTTATCACAACAGATTCTCTGTGTGAAATAAGGGCTGTCACCACAGTGCAGCACCACACACACACACACACACACACACACATATATATATATATATATATATATTGTGTGTGTGTGTGTGAAGGTGTATTTGTTTTACTATCAAATATGCTTGGATTTTTTTTCAGATGCTTGTTCCCTTGAAGAAATCTGGTGGTTGTTTCTTTTGCTTTGATTTATCTTGTGTTTTGTTTTTATTAATGCGGAGTCCCTTGATTGCAGATGATGATTACAGCTTGGCGATGGGGTGTGGTATGGTCTATTCCAGCAGGAATTATTCAGGTCTTTTCAGCATCCCACAGGCTTCCTGCAGTTTTCTCTCTTCCCTCAAAATACAAACTGGACACAAGTATTGATGAAGTAAAAGAATGAAAGAAGAAAGAAGGGAAAGGTATTCAAGATCCCGAGAGAAAAAATCAGATATAAGACATTAAAGCTGATTGTAAACCAAGGCATTTCTGATTTTTAAGAAAATATTACAGAAGGAAAGAAAATGGGGCAAAAAGTCAGTGATTCTGCCTTGTATCATGGAATGAATATGCACCAGGTGACTGAGCAAAACATGGTCTGTGACAGAAATGGTAACTGAAGGATATCTTGAGGAGTTATAACTTTTGTCCAGATGTTTTGGTTTTGAGAGAGATATGTTTGTATTGTTTTACTTGTTTGTTTTCAGATTTTGATGTGTTGTGCCTTGTTAAAAAACACAAAAACAAATGGTGTTACATTTCATTGTATGTTTAATTTTACTTTCTTCCTGACATGTGTTTGTTTTATGTTACTTACTTCCTGACATGAGTTTTTCGGTGTTTGTGTTTTGTTGTTGGTTGTTTTTTTTTTTGTTGGTAGATTTTTCTTCAGTCTGGTGGGTGTCTCTGATAACAACCTCCTTTACAATGTATATATTGGAAGATAATATGTGTACATTTGACAGGAAGAGGAGAGGGCTTGGCAGTAGTGATTAACGCAGCAAAGACACATTTTTAAACACTGTATCCTATCAGTGCAACCACACTGCTGTTTCTCCAGACCAGTCCTTCAATATCTGAGTGTACTGTCAAAACCATACCTAACAGTGATACACTTAATGCACACATCATCATCAAAAACATACTCAGTCCCCATGGAAACACTAGTGAACAACCTAGAGGCTGAAGCCAAAAGGCTAAAAGCACCATGTGTGAATAAATCTGACTGAGAAAGCACAACTGAACATGCCCTCTGCAGTATGGAAATATCTGTACATGGTGCAAGGGAAGCAGCCAGATGTTACAAATAAAAAAAAGTTATCTCTTTATAAGTTATATGCTTGGAAATAAAGATCAGTTGTGTTCTGGCCTCCCTGATTGCTAGGCTTGGTGCATCCTGATACCCTGTCTCTACAGTTCCAGTACATCAGTATAGCATACATGCCTATCATTCCAGAAAAAAATGTAAATGTAAAAAATCGATGACTATAAGTATTCTGGATGTTACGGCAGCTGATGGTGTGTTAAACAGGAAAAAAGAAATCCAAAGAAAAACGTAGGGGCATTTTTCAGTGGTGGACTGACCTTACAGCTGATATGAAGTTGGAATTGGAACAGTGTTTGTAACTTAAGAGAAAGCGCATTCAACTGAAAAAGTGGTTGGCTTCCACTAGTGAATGCTCAAGATTGATGAAGATGGAGAGTAAACCCTTGGCCCGCCCCCTCCCCCTGAAAAAAAAAAAAAAAAAAAAAAACGAAAAAGAAAATCCCAACAAAATTGATGCTGCCAGATCTTCAGGAAATGATACAAGGAACGCAGTTTACAAGCTAAAAGTAAAAAACGGAAAACTGTAGTTTGTACGTCCTCTGCAAGTACAAATTTTTTATTGGTCATGGTGGCTGTGATGATTGTTGTCATTATGTTAATGGAAAAGTAGAAGAAAGTGATTGTGTTCCCGAAAATTCTTGAAAATGTCAGTTTGTCTGTGATTTTTATAACATCCATTCCTGATGGTAAGATTTTGGGGTAGGCACGTATGGTGTAGTTTTTTTTTATTGTTTATTTTTATTTATTTTGTTTTTTGCCATGTGTACAGAGCACACAAATGCTTAGAGAATGGGAGCAATTATGCAATTTGAGGATGGTGACATGCTACGCTGTTGAATTTCAATTTGACATGTTGGTAGTCTGCTTAAAATCGTCAAGTATTTCAAGACATTCATTATTCAAGTCTGCATTGGGCATCTGTTCCAAACAAGTTCCATTCTTGCTTGCTTTTTTCAGTACACAGGTTTTCTGTGTGCTTGTTCTGTGTCTAAGTCAGTGAACATGTTTCTGAATTGGAAGATTTTGAATTAGAATTAATTGATTACATGAGGTATTTTCAGAGGATTGAAGTTTTACTTTGGTGTGTGTTCATGTTTGAGTGTGCGCATGCATGTGTATATGTGTCCGTGCATGCATGTGTGTGTATGTGTAAAATTGTTTTGGGTGCAACACTTAAACATCCAAATTGAATTGGATTGGCTGATTACACCCATGTAAAAACCAAAAATTGAAATGCTGGTTACACTGTTTACTGGTCACACACATGTATACAGACACACTCATCCAGTGCAGAACAACACAAACTGAAACGCGATGAAATATTGTGTTTTCAAATTGTGTTTGTCTGGTGTCTCATGTCAGACTTTGTGATTTGTGTTTCAGCATTTTACGCTGTACCACCACCACCTGACAGGTAAGATTCTGTAACTGTTACCTGTACTGTAGGTGTGTTTTTGTAGTTACTACCTGTACTGTTGGTAAGTTTTTGTGTTCTCTTACTTGTAGGTAAGCATTTAAGTATCTTGTATACATCATTACATGTAGCTAAATTTTTGTAACTGTTACCTGTGTAGTGTAGGAATGTTTTCGTAACTGTTACCTGTATAGGTAAATTTTTGCAACTGTTACCTGAAGGTAAGTTTTTGTTAGTTATACTTGAAGGTAAACATCTGTAGGTGTTACCTGCAGGTGGGTTTTGTAATTGTTACTTGTAGATAAGTTTTTGTGAGTTATACCTGAAAGTAAGCATCTGTAGGTATTACCTGCAAGTGGGTTTTTGTAATTGTTACTTGTAGATAAATTTTTGCTATTCAAAATTTGATACAAATACTTTTGATTGATTAGACCAGTTGGCATTAGTTGAACTGGTATGATTCTTTGTCTTGCAATTTTTTTTATATTTTTTAAATTTCTTATTCATGTATTTATTTTTTTAGGATTTGAAAGTAATGTCTATGGAGGTCACTAGCCACACACACTTTTGATTTCTTGGCATAAACGTGGTATTGTTTGCATAGGACAGGAATCAGACCCCCAGCTGGAGTTGGCACCAGTGGGTCAGGGTAAGCATGTTAGACGAAACATAACTTTAGAAAGAAAATTCTTGGTTTTTTTGGTTGTCTGTTTGTTTCTCCAAATGAATGAGAAGGAACAGTTTGTACATGGACAGGTCCATGCCCCCACCAGGCTATGAGGACCGGCCCCCATTCACCTTTGGGGGACCCAGTCACCCCAACTTCAGCAACACCTTCAGTGATTCTTCACGCCCCCCGGGGCCACAGCAGTGGGACTCAGGGTAGGTGGTTCAATGCGAGGACTTTTTTAATATTTTTTTTTAAAGAGGGAAATGTTTCTGTTGTGCGTGCGCGCGCGCGTGTGTGTGTGTGTGTGTGTGTGTGCGTGCGTGCATGCGCATTTGCGTGATGACAGTATTTCTTCTCCTTCTTCTGCTTCTCATTAGTTCATCATCTATTTACTGCAAGGTGATTTAGACTTGTCTTCATTACTTCTTTTCAGCACACACATACTCATATTTCAGTGAGGGTGGAGAATGGCATGTGTGTGTGTTTGTGTGAATTGTGTGTGCATGTGTGTTTGATGACAATTTTCTCTTGGTGTGTGAGTGTGTGTGTGTGTGTGTGTGTGATGACAGTTTTCTCTCGGCATTGTATGGGTGTGGGTGTGTGTGTGGGTGTGATGTCAGTGTCTCATGTTTAGTTATTAAAAGTATACACTTTTTTCTTTCAAACAGTGATTTAGTCTGAAGTCAGTTAACTTTTCAAAGATAAAAAAAAAAAAAAATGCTGACTTTTTTTCACTTAATTTTAGAACGCTTGTTGTTTTCTTCCTTTTCCCGGTTGACAGCTGGTCCATTTTTCATGCACTTTGGAGAGCTGGTCCACTCAGCTTTCACTTTGACAAGCTAAATCTAAGGATTTGAGTAGGTGTCCTTGACAAAAAAAAGGCTATCTTTTTGGTATGAGGTGTCATTTGTAAGAGAAGCCTACTCTTTGCAAGAGAAAAGTCTATATCTGTGGACATGAGTAGGTGTCCTTTGCAAAAAAAAAACACACCCCAAAACAACCCAAAACAAAGAAAGAAAACAAAACCTTTGTCTGTGTATATGAGGTGTCCTTTGCAAGAGAAGAAAGCTCTATCAATAGGTATGAGCAGGAGACCTTGGCAAGAGAAAAGCTACATCTATGTGTGTGTGTGTGTGTGCACATGCGACTGTGTAAGTGTACACGTGTCAGGAGAGGTCTGTGCACGCGTGTGTGTGGAGGAGGGCGTGCAGGGTAATTTCAGAGATGGTGTGTGTGTGTGTGTCAGGGCCTGTGTACACGTGTATTTGTTTGTGCTTTCATATCTGTGAAACTGCATGTTTGTTGCATATCTGTTATTCATGTGTGTGTGTATGTGTGCGTGTGTGTCTGTATGTTTTACATTTATTTGTTTATTATCATTATTGTCTTTTTGTTTTATTTTTTTTATTTAGTAGTAGTAGTATCTTTTTTTTCTTCTTTTTTTCATAATTAAACATTAATTTACTTCTTTATTTATTTAATTCTTTATTCTTTTTTCTTTCGGTTTTTTTTTCTCTCAAGGCCTGACTAAGCGCGTTGGGTTACAATGCTGGTCAGGCATATGCTTGGCAGATGTGGTGTAGCGTATATGGATTTGTCAGAACGCCTCCTTGAGCTACTGATACTGATACATCTATGAATGTGAACAGAAGTGTCCTTTGCATGAGAAAAAGCTACATCTATGGATATCAGTCCTTTACTAGAGAAAGGAAAACACCCTACATCTATGTGTATAAGTCCTTTACAACCGGAAAAAAAAAATCTATGAATATGAACAGAAGTGTTTGCAAGAAAATAAGCACCACCTGTATTTATGGATAAGAGCAGAAGTGCCTTTTGCAAGAGGAAGAAAGCAAAACCTTCAGATGTAGTGATGCTGTTGCAGCAGCGCTATGAATGAGCAGGATGGCAGAGACTGGGACAGGGAACGTGATCGACGCGAGGCTTCCAGGCGTGATAGGGAACGGAGCCCCTCTCATCGCGCAGAGGAAGACTTTGGCAGGTAGGAAGGAGGACTGCAGAAAGGTAAGGGTGGGAGGTGGAAGAAGATGTACCCCTTAACATCATCCCCCCCACCCCCCTCCCCCACAGGCACACACATACACACGCACACACCACCAGCCATCATCAAAGATGGTGTGCTCTGCCCAGACTGCCCAGAAGAGTTCGGAGGGACAGAGAAAGGCTTTGGGATAAAGTGTCCTTGGTCACTGTTGACCACACCATGAAAAGGAGGGAATGTTGACATCTTGATTATTAGTTACTGTCCAGCCAGCCGCATGCAGCCGTATCATGACTATCCTGCTAAATGAAAAATTCGACTGCATTTGAATTTAAAGAAGGCAGATAAATGTATCTGAAGGTTTGACTGTGTTGTTTTAATAAAATCAATAATGATATATAGTTTATCACGCAACCTCTCCATATGATGGACTGTAAACGCCTCACATGAAACAGTACATAATACAGTTGTACATAATAGCATGCAGCAGCACATGAACTTTCCTGGTATTAAGAGAACAAGATTTATATACACCATTACTACCAACTGTAAAAAAACAATGCAAAGTATACCCTACACACACTCATACATACACATGTGTGCTCACATACACTTGCAGTAAACACCTACAAGCACACACACACACACACTACATGAAGACTTCAATAGAGGGGAGAAAGAAATGTAATGGAAACCATTCATCACTCTCCTGCCAGCAGGGACGCCAAGTACAGATCCCATGAACGGGAGCGAGACAGGGATCGGGAACGGGACAGAGACAGGGAACGGGACAGGGAGCGAAAGCGGGACAGGGAAGGCCGGCGGAGATCTCGCTCCACCGACAGGGACCGAGAGATGGACGGCAGTCGCCGCGACAGGGACGAAGACAAGCACAGATCTCGAAGGTAGGGGTTTGTGCTGGCCTGGAAAAATGGTTTTGCTTCATATATTACTCACTTGAGTGTATTCATCTTAATGTGTTTTACTTTTTGACATCTTTGTTCCGCCTTTGTCCTGTTTGTATGTGCGTTAGATGTGGCTGAGATTGTACATGTGGTGTGAGTGATGAGCTTGTGGATACACAGTTAATTTCTAGATGTATCATTTTTATATTGTACTGAAATAATTCAGAAACACTCTCCTGGCAGTGAAGTTGAAATTACTGAGTACAGCCTTAAACTGTTGTGATTTGATGCAATACATTGCCTGTGACAGTAGGTCCAGGAATGTTAAGTATGGTTTCTGGCCCACAGCTTGTATTGTCATATGTATGTGTGTGCTGTTTTTGTGGCAGTCAAATTTTGTTGTTAGTGGATGAGGTTACGTTTCTTACCCTACTACTTTTCTTTCTTCACTTTTGTTTAGTCGTTATATTTCATGCCATTATGTTCTTCGCTCTTTCTCTCTCACCTTTTTTTTAATTTTTTTTTTATATAAAGTAATTATGGTTCATGTTACTAAGCTCTGTGTTGGAGGATTGCTATCTTGTCACTCTTTACATGTGGGGATTACATTCTTTGATTTTCTATGAAGGGTTCTTCTGAGTGTTGTTTTGTTTAATTTAGATGGCTGATACTATGTAGAGGAGCGGCTGAATTAATGATTTGCAAATTTCAGATTTGAATTAAGATGCTGACACTCTCAACCACTTCATTGAATTTTGTTAAAAAACCCCAAAAAACTCATAAAATACTACGTCTAAAGTGGAAAAAATGATGAGTCATGATTTATAGTGAAACATAGCGATATATATATATATATAAATTTTTTTTTTAATACTTAAAAAAAGGGTGTATTGCCATTTATATTAAATTCAGTAATCAGGGTTTGCAGGTCTGTTTCCACATGGTGGTGTGACTTTGGGAAAGGTGCGTTACCCCACTTTTCCTATCTCCACCCAGGTGTGAATGAGTATCTGACTTAACTCTTTGAGCCCAGACCACCACTTTACCGGTGGTAGAGAAAAATGACTTAATGCCTAGCCAATACGATCTTTTTTATCCAAAGCACATGCACAAAACACAGTGAAAAGGTGCGGCCATGTTGGTACTACGTTCGCTGACGTCAGAATATTACGGTTTTTCTGAATGGCTCTTCAATACAAGTCAACCAACAGCAAAATACGACACAAGTGTTTACGCACCGCTCAACTGGTGGCTAGGCATTATGTCATTTTTCTCTACCACCGGTAAAACAGTGGTCAGGGCACTCTTTTCATATCTGCCGTGACACATTAAATACCAATTATTTGCAAATTTTGGCTCTGGAGCTCAGGCAGAAGGGTTAAAATTGCTCAGGAACTCAGGGCTCAAAGGGTTAAGGTATGGGAAGGTATTGGTGGAAGGCAAGGATTGGGTTCCACCTTTCTATGCAGAGCCCTGGACAAAAGAGTATATATATATATATATATATATATATATATATATATATATATTCACTGCCCTGATGGTCTTGAATGGCTGTGGGACTTATAACCTTTAACTTAACATTAAATCACCTGACAACTAACAAGTCTTTCCTTTTCATAGGTCTGACTCGCGGAGACACAAGGGAGAGGACTCAGACACAGAGTCCACCAGGTCTTCGTCAAAGCACAAGAAAAGCAGACGGAGGCGGGAAAAAGACGACGACGGTGGAGAAGGGGATGAAACTCCTGTCAAGGGCGATTAAACCATCTTACTTCACTTTTGTCTTTTTGTTTTTTTCGTGATCCTGTGTGTGTACAAATTAATGTGTTCATTTTATCATCATCATGTTTATGGAGGCTTGTGACCATACTGACAGAGTTGAAATTGGTATCTAGAGTGTTGTCACAACATTCTGAATATACTTCTTTTTTTTTTCAGAAAATTGTTTACAGCTTGTGGAAAAGGTATTGAAAATGTGGAATATAATCAGCAGTGACATGACTGTGAAATGATGGAAGCAGGATTAATCTTGATGGAGAAAATAAATGAAGAGAGGTAGTTTTACATAGTCAAGTTCTTGTTGCTTGCACGTTTGTTAAATGTGTGAGAATGCGTGTGCACAGTACAACCCAAGATGTTAAGTTATGCTTATCACCTTTGTAAACTGTAATTGTCCAGGAGTTTTTTGAAAATGGGAATAACATACTTCTATGTTCACAACAAAACATATTTCAAATGTGGATGACAAGATAAATTGAGATTTGAAAAGAATCCTCTTGAAAATCTCATCCCAACACGTTTGTGCTTCTTTGTTCATGGTGACCCAAGTTATATACTATTTGTATCTGATCAATTTTTTTTTTTCCAAAAATCATCTTAATAGTCTTGTGATATGATATGGGTACAGATGAAATACTTTGCTTCAAGAGACAGTGGAGAGTGAACCAATAATTCTTGTTGGTTTAAGTTTCGTATGACATGGATCATGATGTGTTTTGTTGTTTTTTTTAACTGTGATTTGGCCTGTTTTTTCTTTCCTGTTTGTAAAAGACCATGATCTTGAATGTTTTCAGTTTCAAGTTGTCAAGGCTTGTGGATGATCCATATACATCACACCACATCTGAATATAAAAAAAAAACCCAAAAACAACAGATGCTTTACTTACACATAAACTTAGTGCTCTGGTCAGGCCTTATAAATCCTAATTTTTTGTATAAAAGATTAACATAAAATGAAATAAATAATTGAACAGAAATTAAAGAATTGAAATGATTGAAGAGACACAGTGAGTTACTCAGGGACAGACTCCCTCTCTCTCTTTCTCAAACACCCGCACACACAATCAGCAACAGTTTTCCACATCACAAATAGGCTCTCGAGTTGAACTGCTACTGGCAACACTTATCTGAATTTCATATTTTGATCAGTGTTACACAAGCAATTTTGAATTAAAAATGTCTGAATGTTCATTTCATCATTGATGTAACATTGGTAGTGAAGTCCTAAATTTTTTATGTATATAAAAAAAAAAGGAAAACTGAAGTAGCCTTCTCAATAAGTGGAAAGTAAAGTCACTGAAAAAGATATCAGCTTCTCTTGGGATCAGGAAAAGTCCTTGAAAAAAAAAGAAGAAACAGCAACAAAAACCCCAATCCTTTTGTAACTAGTTCCTTAAGTTAACACAAAGTCAGCACCAAAGATTTATGAACAGAAAGAAAAAAAGGTTCTAAAAAAAGATCTTCAGAACCTTTGTACTCACCATTATTATCTCCCATCTTTTCACAGCTTGGCTTTAGGACAACACAGTAAGTCACAGATGTCTGAATCATTATCTCCTCAACTACTGAACTGTAGTATCATGAGATTAGTATCACATGAGTTTGAAAGGCAGACACCACTGTTTGTGAACCAATCAATGTTGAAGCTGGTTTTGCTGAACGAAAGTGATACAATCCCAAGAGGAAAAAGTTGTAATCACAGAGTGGTGATCACCAACCCGACTTGTAAGCTCTGTCTTTTCTCAGTGAGGTGACAGCCCTTTGCTGTCAAGCATTCTCGTCAGCAGCAGTGTAGGGGTTAAGTGAAGCTATTTTATGGATTCACCAGATTTCTTCAGAATCGGCTCATTACAAGTATCACTGTGTATGTTTCCAAGTTTAGGAGGTGGAATGGTCAGTGGCAGTGAACGTAAGGAAGCAAGTTGACAGCATTCTGCTAGCTTATCATGATCTGGATCTCTCTTCCTATTTCTTCAGTCTAAACTTCTCATTTCTCTCTCCCAGTGATTCTTTTTCTTCTGTTTCTATGTCCATAATTTTGTCTGTCTTCCTCTTCTGTCTTTCTTCCAGTGTCTATTTATTTCTTAAAGATATTTGAACTCAAGCAATGACCTTTATGTTTTAGGGACACAACTTTATTTTTTGTGAAAGTACATGCACATCTGTTTAATAAACCACCATGCAGAGAAAACAACCAAAAAAACCAACAACAAAATCAAAGGACAAAAACATGACACTCACAAGAGCAGTGCAAAGCAATTTGACCAGGCAAGGTTTGGCTATAAATGACACCATTTATGAAAACGTAGTATAAAAGAATGTTAAATGAACAAAATAAACAAGCAAACTTGTGATTCCCATAACTGAACACACCTTTTATACTGGATTTTGATCAAATGAAATAGGTAGCAATACCAAAATGCGCATTATAATGACATTGCCAGAGGCGTAACAAGCAATAAATAAGCAAGCACTGGTACTGTTCAGGGGGCAGTGTGTGCAAACAGAAACATTTACTGATCAGAGATGTTATGTGGTGACTTTAATGATAGAGAACTTTTTAGCATGCAGTGTAAAATTAATGGATATGTTTCTTTGTGTGATTGATGGGTAAAAGGTTGAGACAGTTCAATGATCAGCCTCACAACCAGTCTTCATCAGTCTTGGTGCAGTGTTTAATCTACTATAGCAAGAACAAAAACCCGAGAAAATCATGTTAGGGGCGTCAAAACAGCATGAAGGTCACAACGTTGCATGTTGAAAAAAAGAAAACAGAGCTTGTGTTTTTCATCTTATTTTCAAGAAAATATGTACAGATTAATGCCAGCACCTGAACCCTTTACAAGATCAATGCCATAGAGTACAGGATTTAAAATGCCCATTTACAAGACGATCTGTTTTGCAGTATCCACTCTAATAAAAACGTTTTTTTACAATTATTACCTCCGTATGTAAAGAAGGTTGTGCATCTTGTGTTCAATGTGTGATGGGTAAATGGTGTTGTTTATTGCACCTGATAGGTAAAGGGTAAGATGTGTCGATGTCTGTTTGATGGATATCCCAGATCAGTGCATTGATGCTGACTTGCAGCAAGACTTGAAATAGCCATCCGTCCGATCGTCCAGGACAACTGAACCTTCTAGTGGATAAGTGGAAAATTAATGTTCTATTCACTTGTAAGTCGGACAACCATATTTTGACTGTGCCACTGAAAGTGTGACTGTGCAGTCATCTACAGTACAGACAGATCATCCTTCACATCCTCCCATTTTCCACCTTTTTAAACTTGACATCCACCCCCACCCTGTTTTTGTTTGTTTTTTCCCCTGTGATACATACCAGTAAGAGTAACATAATGAATAATGTCTGCTGACTTGTCAGTGCACTACTGGTTGTTGCTTTTTTTTTGCTTTTTTTTTAAAACTATCTCTTTTGGGAGGGCAAGTAGAAATTTGTGAAGACATGTGATTTTTTTTTCTTTTATCTGCTTTTCCCCATAACACCTTAGAAATATCTGTGAATTTCCAGCCATGTGCAGTGTATGCACTCATGCAGATCAGCTGAATGTACATCCATGTCTAAAAAAAAAAAAAAAAAGAAGTATAAACCATGATAAATACTATCTTGACAAACACTGAATGGTATTTGATTAATATAACTGTTGAATATCCCCAATGATGCTATAATTGGTCCAGTTTTTCTCATCTGTCAATTTTTTAGCAGTTTTTTTTTTCTTTCATTCAGACATTACTAACCACATAAATTTCACTTTCTACCAAATATGAGCTCACTTAATGCTGCACTGTTACACTGTGCTTGGGAGAAGATTGAGTATTAGTAATTCCGACAGTACTAAAAACAGACACATTTGGTTTTTGAGGATTAACCTTTAGTTTGGAATAGTCACAAGGAAAATAAATCATACACAGCTGTTTTTGGAAAACTGATTTCAACCGTAGATAGTGCAACAGTAGGAATATTGTCCAAAACCAGTGTCCATCACAAAAGCCTCGGTTTCACAACAGTAGATTACTACTGTTATTGCTGGCACAGACCTCAGCCTTGTCAACTATTCATAATAGAATCACAGCCCTCTGAACACTTGATCAACACCACTGGGCAGTGAGTCACTGTTCTTGTACGGCAATCATGGGTTGTTTCTGTCAACCAGTAGTATATATGTTTTGGAAAAAAAAAAAAAAAAAAAAATCAATGTAAATTAGGACTACAATTGCCTGATCAATAACCAGTTGATTGTTGCTGGTCAATTGATGACTTTATGACGGACACCTATTTGTTAATTAGCCATCATTTTTAGTCTTATATCACTGTTGACATGAGACGCCACAGCAGACTTGGTTAGGCGGATTTCTGATCCACAGTTCATCAGTGATCAGGGATCGAGGCTCTGTTTCAGAATCGTGGTGTGTCTCTGACAAAGGCACTTTACTCTGATTTTCCAAGTGTGAATGGATACCTGATAAACAACAGTTGATGATGAATCATTCTTCAGACCATTAGCCAGCCACACTTTAACCTGAGCTGTGTCATCCATGAGTTACTCTTGTTTAATTCGTTAATCATCAATCTGTCTGTTCTCATGAGTACTAATTGGTAACTTTTGATTACCTTATCACTTCCAACTGGTCACAGACTCAACTCTAATCAGATCAGCTCAGGATTCATATATTGTCAGGTAAACAGTTGCTGTAATCAGTTACTCCTGTTAATTAACGAGTCATCTCTGTTGATTATAATCAGTTCTGCTGATCGCCTATCAGTCACTTTCATTGCCCACCTGTCCGTCACCTCTGTGACTTCTACCAGTCACTACTTAACTACCTCTGTTGATCACCCATTGGAAGTACACTCAGTTCTGCCTTCACCAAACAGCTGTACTTGGTACTCATACAGGTCTGCTGTCACCAACAGTCACTTAAGTTGATCAGTCAGTCACTTCTATTGATCACTAATTACATCTGATTAACAATCAGTCATTTCTGCTGATTACCAAGTACTAATCACTCCTATTGATCACCATCACTTTATCACTTCTGCTTATCAGTCTGCTGATCTCAGATCACTGATCCCTTCTGATCTGTATCACTGTTGCTGATACAACAATCAGTCAGTCTGTCACTGTTGATCTCCAATCAGTCCATCAATCACCCCTATATCCATCACTTCTGCATTCACTATCACTGCAGTTGATCAGTTAATTTGCTGATGATGATGCCTGCTGATTTATCAGTCATTTTGCTCATCTCCAATCAAATCTTGCTCACTGTTTATCTCTGCTGATCAGTCACCTTTGGTGAAGAATCAGTCAGTCTGTGCTGATTTCAAAGTAATCAGTCACTCTGCTGTTCACAATCACTTTGAAAATAGTTTTGTTTTTCTGTTTGTCACAACAGATTTCTTTATGTGAAACATTTCTTTTTTTGTGTGTGCAAATGTGTTGTTCTACCATCAAAATGAATATGTCCACAGAAATTTGCCAAGGTTAACCTTCTGGTTCCTGTGGATTCTCTTACATGCGTCACGTACATGCTGCACAGTATTGTCTCATCCGAAAGACTAGGACCCAGAGCACCACTCGAGGTCAGGAGGATAGAAAACATCTCAGGGATTCGAATCCATGGACACTCACTTCCTAGTCGGGCGCATTACTACAGGGCCAACACTCCACTTTTGCTCGCAGTCACCGTTTCCATTGATTGGCCCTTCAGTCTGATGATCAATCATTCACTTTGCTGTGATCTCCAACCATTCACTCCAGTAACTCACAATCACTGTCACCACTTTTTCTTCTTTTTTTTTTTGTCAGTCACTGTTGCTGATCAATCGATGATGTCTGCTGGTCTGTCAGTCAGTTTATTGATTATTCTCCAATTAACCAACGTATTAGCACTGCTGATCACTTTTTTTTTTTTTTTTTTTGCTCATCAATCAGTCAGTCCGCTGATCTCTCAAACACAAAGGCAGGTCGATCAGTCACTGTGCTATTGATCTCCAGCCAGAAAATCGATACGATCAGTCCGTCACTCCTGCTGATTTCATCTCGGCTCGCTCACTCTTGCTGGTCGATGCAGTCCTGGCACCTCTGGAGGCCGCTCTCATTGCACTGCATGCAGCGGAGGGCGAAGAACTCCTCCGTGAAGTTGTTCCTGTGCACGGACTTCTTGCTGCCGTGGCAGAGCGCGCACGGCACGAACCGGTACCCCCCGCACGTGTCGCACATCATTCGCACCTGGATTTTCTGTCAGGTAAAAATTGAGATTTTTTTTTAAACTGTTGAGGTTTTTATTAATTTTCTAAAAAACAAAAAAAAATTACGTCGAATATTAATGGATAACCTTTAAAAATTTTAAAAAAAGAAAAGATTACAGACATACATATAATTCGCCGCTCGCCCCTCTTTACCTTGACACATACGCATACATGACTTCCCCCCACATCCCCCGTCTTTAGCTAAATTAATCATGTAACCTTTTTTACCAGTCACACAAGGTGAATGTAAAATTCGTCCGCGCCTCATTACATTAATTAATAACTCAGAAAGTTAGACGCATGCCTACAGACCTAGAAAATTTGTTTTCCCTTTTTGACATCTTCACGCGCACGCATACCAACATACGCACACACAGACACAAATACAGAGAGACAGACAGACACAAACACACACACACTCCCGTCCTCATGCACATGCAAACATGCCACAGGTACAGGGACAGAAATAGTAATGGATACGCTACTCCGTCCTCCATGTACACACATATGCTGCTCTTACAACTCTCTCACACCGTGTGCACACACACGCACGCACGCACGCACTCACACACGTACGTGCACTGACTACGAAATTCGCGCTGACCAAACATGGTGTGGGGTCTGGGGGGAGGGGGGGGGGGATACAAAACTCCCACCCAGAAACAATGTAAACGAAACAGCGAACGACGGTTTTCGTGCTTCTGCTGTTCATCAGTCGCTGGAATTCACGGTCTTTTTCACTCATACCCATCAGCACAAATCTAAACACATTCCTATTCACAGTCTCTACATAATTTAGACACTCTATTCGATACATATTATATCCACGTCTATTTCTTGTAAAATGCGAGCGCGCCCTACAGTGTGTGTGTGTGTGTGCGCGCGCGAGCGTGCGTGCGTTGCGTGTGGTGTGTGTGTGTGTGTGTGTGTGTGTGTGTGTGTGTTCTTATGTGCTTTGTGTCTGACTGATGTATGATTGTAAAGCCGCACTACGCAAGGTTTGAAAGCGCTGCATAGTAGGATGCACCTTCATTACTAAGAGCAGGAACACAGTCAGTCACTGTGTGCCTCCCCCCCCCCCAACCCCCCCCCACACACAAGGCAAACTCACGGGGTAGCTGTGCAGGATTCTCCTCAGCTCACCACTCTCGTTCAGCTTCTCCAGTTCTCCTGCACCCTGCGCTCAACAACACGTAGACAGTCAGTCACACCGTTTGGGTTTCACTTCTCATTGCTCACTTAATTTTCTTTCCTTTCCTTTTTTTTTTTTCTTTCTTAAGGTTCTATCATAAGTTTCCGATCTCTTCACTCCTTTGCGTTTCCCATCACCCAACCATTTACAGCTTTTCTTGCTTCTTCAAACTTTGTAGGGTTTTCACTCTATCTGTACCTTTGGGTTTCTCATCTCCTGGCTCCCTACGGTTTCTTCTTAATCTGATCTTCTTACTCCTAAAGGTTCCCCATCTTCTTACTGCGTACAGTTCTTATTTTTTAAGGTTCCATCTTACTCCCTAGGGTTCCCTATGTCCTTACGCCTTAGAGTTCTTACTTCTTTAGGTTCCATCTTACTCCTTTGGGGTTCCCATCTCCTTACTCCCTTGGGTTTCTTCTTATAATATAATGAGCTTCATTCTTATTCCACAGGCTTTCCTCATATACTTACTCCTAAAGGGTTTCTCTTCTCAAGATTCATTCTTACTCCATAGGGTTTCCCATCTGCTTACTCTCTAAGGATGCTTCTTACTTAAGATTCCTTAGGGTTTCCCATCTGTTTGCTCTCTAAGGATGCTTCTTACTTAAGATTCCTTAGGGTTTCCCATCTGCTTACTCTCTAAGGATGCTTCTTACTTAAGATTCCTTAGGGTTTTCCATCTGTTTGCTCTCTATGGATGCTTCTTACTTAAGATTCCTTAGGGTTTCCCATTTGTTTGCTCTCTAAGGATGCTTCTTACTTAAGATTCCTTAGGGTTTCCCATCTGTTTGCTCTCTAAGGATGGTTCCTACTTAAGATTCCTTAGGGTTTCCCATCTGTTTGCTCTCTAAGGATGCTTCTTACTTAAGATTCCTTAGGGTTTCCCATCTGTTTGCTCTCTAAGGTTACTTCTTACTTAAGATTCCTTAGGGTTTCCCATCTGTTTGCTCTCTAAGGTTGCTTCTTACTTAAGATTCCTCAGGGTTTCCCATCTGTTTGCTCTCTAAGGTTGCTTCTTACTTAAGATTCCTCAGGGTTTCCCATCTGTTTGCTCCCTAAGGTTGCTTCTTACTTAAGATTCCTTAGGGTTTCCCATCTGTTTGCTCTCTAAGGTTGCTTCTTACTTAAGATTCCTTGGGGTTTTCCATAATGCTTACTCCTCAGGGCTCACCACCTCTTTTGGGATTTCCGTTTTCTTATTGCTTAGGATTCCTTCTGGGGTCCCCTCTCCTTGCTCCTTTGGGCTCCCAACTCTCTTACTCTAAAAGATACCCACTTCTTTAGTCCTTAATGTTCTCCTTACTACTTCAGGTTCCCCACCCCCTTCATCCTTAGGTTTCCTCCATTTCCTGACTCCATAAGAACCCCGTCTCCATGCTTCTTATAGCCCCCACTCCTCCCCCCCCCCCACACACACACCCCTTCCCCACCTTCACTCCATGGAGTTTCCACAGTATTCATTATGGATTCCCACCCACTTTTCAAGGATCACAAACCGTGCTTACTTCTTAGCGCCCCCCACCCCCTTGCAACCCACCCCTCCCCCACCACCTTAATCCACACGGTTCCCAATCTCCTTACTGGTTAGGGTTCGTCGCCTCCTCCACCTTCTGGGTTCCCCACCCTCTTTCTCCCTAGAGTTCCCTCTTCTCACAAAGAGAAAAATGAATCTGTTATCAAAACCAACAAACTTACAAAGAAAACAAACAAAAGTGGTGTGGCATTG
>NC_134882.1:35615368-35647868 GCF_041734735.1 Babylonia areolata
ATGTACCACTGCAGCATATACACACCTCACACCACAACAGATAAGACATTCCATACTGAACGCACGGAAAACACAACACTACATATAACAGCCATGGTGACTCTGTTCAGTTGTATTGGCCATCCCACCAAGATGACAGATTCACGTTTTATGGACAAACTGTCTCACAACCCCCACTGACTCCCAAGTCATGTTTCTGATGTAAACCCATTTTATCTACAAGGTTTCCGGGGAGGGGGGGGGGGACCCCAGAGAAAAGGAAAGAAGAAGAAGAAGAAAAAGATCGGCTGCGACTCAAACATATAACTGTCATTCAAGACAGGAAGACGGGATTTGTAACGGGCATGAAAGGGGACAACAAAATTATGTTGTAATATGCATGACGAAATAATGTTTGACGTGCGTCATAATTATTGCAACACATCACAAAAGCAGAAACAGTGAATTTTTTCACACCCTTGTTTGCAAAAAAGCAACAACAAAAAACAAAACAAAAACAATCGGTAGTGTTATTGTTTATCTTTTCATACCTGGGATGAATCGACTTTCTGCCGAAAACAGGTCGACTGATCGATACATCGGGTGAGTCGATCTCATCTGATGATTTCTATACCTCGGATCAGTCCACATTCTTTTTTTTCTTTCTTTTTATTTTATTTTATTTTTTTAGGTCACCGGGTGGCGGGGGGTTGACTTACACACACACACATATATATATTATATTATATTATATTATATATATATATATTGATTGATTGATTGGTTGGTTAGCTGATTAAAAAAAAAGAAAAGGTAATGCTTGAACCCCATCATCCAATCATCTACCATCATTGAAAGTATTTTCACGGAGCGTTGCCAGCAGGTCCAGACTTAATATATATATATATATATATATATATATATATATATGTTAATTCATTTGCTTATTGATGTAGTGGTAGGCTAGTGTCTAGAGGAAACTGGTTTTGAATCACACGGACTTGGGTCCTAGACGGGCGGTAGAAGAACCCAGTTGTGGTCAGCCGCACTAAGATGAGATAACACTGATTTATGTGCACCATGCACGTACGTAGGGGACAATGAGACAAACCAAGTGTTTGTATTCGTGCGGCCCTGACAGGTCACGTACACATACACCATTTTATGAATTTGTGTATTTCATTTTTTTTATGATTCTACGAAGAAGAGGCGGTCTGTGAGATCAATATATCTTCGGGAAAAGAAATGACTGGGTTATCGATGAGTTGGCACGATCTCCTGTGCCTGTAAGTTGTAATGAAAGGAAGTTACATACCACGAAAGAAAAGAGAAGCGTCAAATTTAAGATGCAACATCGCCCCCTCCCTCCTCTCCACCCCTTCCTCCCCAGAGAAAAAGTACAATTGTTGAAGTCATAGAGGACTGTTACCGCGCAACGTTCAGTGTCGGCGTGCAGACTGAGCCATATTCGCTACTGCGGACATCACATCTGCTTAAAAAAAGAAAAAGAAAAAAAGGATATTAATATAATAAACGGAATAGATGTCTGACTTACGCATAAGCCCAACACTGGTCAGGCTTTGAGTGCACCCCCCCCCCCCCCCCCCACTTCACCGGTGAGGTGAATATCTCTACTGAGTCTGACCCGAGGCTCAATATTGGTTCAGACCTGCAATTATTCCAGTAATATCACTGGAATATCTTCAAAGGAAACGCAGAAAACTAAACACAACATCGACAGTGACTGAAACTGTGAAAGAAATGAAAAATCGACCTTGAGGTCTTGTTGAAAAAAAACAAAAACTTGTCCATTTGCTCTCACCATAATTACGTCTTGCTGCTCATACTGATATGCAGGCAATTGTGCAAGAGATCAAGAAGAGCGTAATTAGCAGCTCTTTTATTTTAAGAACGAATAAAACACTCGTATTGGACCAGAAAATAACTTTTCGGTCTAGTATCTTCTTTAGCTCTCCCATGAACAGTGACTGATGAGGATTCTTGTACTCTGACGTAAACTAAAGTTTAGATCACAATCACTTTCATCATACATTACGTCATACTTTAAGAACTGTGGTTTGTTAGTCTCACACAGTAACAAAGAACTGGATAGCGGTAGAAAACAAGAGCAGGGAATCAATTCAAATGAAGACTGACGAAGTTTGAACAAAAACCAATATGCTTTCTATCAACTGTTGGTCATTTTTTGGGATGTTATATCAGAGGTAAGAACACCCACAATGTCCTCAAATGAAAAAAAAAATCGTGAAAGAGAAGGTAGAAAGGACAATAAGCTTACCTGCTGGGAAAAAAAAAAAAAAAAAAAAAAGAAAGAAAGAACAAGAAAGGCAAGGCCTTCGAGACTCTCTTGTGATACACTTAAAAAAAAAATCCAAGCTATTTATGTATTGAGCATAATGCATTTACTGTTATATTTATATTTTTTGTATTCTCTAAACTTGGCACTTTGATCTGAAATTCGACCCAACAAAAGATCTGTCATTATTATCATTTTTTGTTCAAACAGGAACTTCTTTTGCTAAGCACGGAAGTTTTATTTATTGCAAACGTTTTGGTGTAGACAGTAGAACAAGGGAAATTACTCTGCTGGGGAACTTAGTTTGCTTTAAACTGATCTTTCTCATCTTAAACATTACATTTTTAAATTATACTCAATACATAAAAAGCTTGGATTTAAAAAAAAAAAGTGCATCACAAGTGAGTCTTGAAGGCCTTGCCTCTCTTGTTTCAAAATGTAATGTTTAAGATGAGAAAGATCAGTTTAAAGCAAATTAACTCCACTAGCATTACAGAGTAATTTCCCTTTTTTACTATCTGCACCAAAACGTTTGCAAAATAAATAAAACTTCCATGCTTAGCAAAAGAAGTTCCTGTTTGAACAAAAAATGATAATAATGACTGCTCTAGCTATTGGGTCAGAATATCAGATCAAAGTGCCAAGTTTAGAGAATACAAAAAATATAAATATAACAGTAAATGCAGTTTGCATATAATTAGGCTTCATTCTTTATTTTTTTGGGCCCATCCCAGAAGCGCAATATTGTTTTAAACAAGATGACTGGAAAGAACTGAATTTTTCCTATTTTTATACCGAATTTGGTGTCAACTGACAAAGTAGTTGCAGAGAAAATGTCAATGTTAAAGTTTACCACGGACACACAGACACACACACACACACACAGACACTCACACACACACAGACAACCGAACACCGGGTTAAAACATAGACTCACTTTGTTTACACAAGTGAGTCAAAAATGAAGGCGCATTGTGCATTGTTCCCGAGACAGAAAAGGAAAGTGGAAGAGCCCGCATAAGTTCGAGAAGGCCGGGAGTATTTTTAAGGGAAAAGAACAAATACTGAAAAAAATCATGTTAAATGGAGAAGATTTTTGTAACATTACAAAGCTGGTGAGTATGCAATAACTTGAAAGGCTTTCCTATTTAAGTGGATGGGGGGGTGGGGGGGGGGGCGGGGGGGGGGGGGTTGGAGGGGGGGTGGAGAGGGAGGGGGGGGACAGGGGGGCGGGGGGGGGGGGGGTATGTGTCTTTTAAATGTTATCCATGTTTATTTGACATCATTTGTGCACAGGTCAAAATGAAATGAAACCCCAGGTCCCGATGTCAGTTAGAAAACGTATGATTTTTTGCGCAAAAAATGTTAAGAATACCATTAAAGGTATCTATGTAAGTAAATACAATGCAGTATATGATTAAATGTCGATCAAGTTACAACTTTTAATATAATGCAGGTGCACATTTAACAACACAACGATACAACAGATCATAATTACACCTACAACAACTTGAAAGAAAGACAAAAGAGGTGGCCGTTCAAAACAACATTGTCAGTGGAACGAGAGAGAGAGAGAGAGAGAGAGAGAGAGAGAGAGAGAGTCTATCAAAATAAGGAAAGAGATAATGCAGGTTGTTTAATACATATATAACCAAATCAATTACAAAATAAATATACAACTAAATAAATAAACAGATAAATGAATAAAGAAATAAACAAAAAGATAAATGAATAAACACATGAATGAATGAATAAATAAGTAAACAAACAAACAAATAAAAGCAAATAAATAAGAACAAATGAATCAGAAAACAAGAAATGTGTTATCTGATAATCTCTGAGGGGAAAACATGAAATAAAATAAATTTGTACCTGCAACGTAAAAATTGCCCATAATCACCATTTCAAGAAAACCGCGCAAAAACATGGTAAACAATTATGGTTACTATATAACAACAGTGATATCATTATCAATTTAGATGGTTTACTTCTTAACATAGAAATCAAGGGAGGGTGTGCGTTCGTTATTCATTTCCTTCATTTCACTTGTGTCTTGGAATGCTACACATTTCTTACCTGAGTGTTCCTCTTTTACCGGACGATTGGTGTGTGCGTGGTGATCTGGAAAGGGTGTTACTGATTCTTCGTTTGTTTTTACATTTCGTGTTTGTCTGTCGACGTGCATTTGAGTGAGCATAAAGAAAGAAAAAAAATCTCCACTTTAACTAGTTTAATTGTTTGAAGCAGACAATAAAGTATCTTGAACTGAACAATTGAACTGAATTGCTAGTAATGATAATAACAATAATGATGATGATGATAATAATAATAATGTGATCAAGATCCTTCAATTGCCGATAGAAACGTACACGTCACAATGACTTGACCTGACTGACAACCGTTAACAATGTTGACTAATAATGATAAAGAACAAAACATATAAATAGATAGATAGATAGATAGATAGATAGATAGACAGATAGACAGACAACTGAACAGAACGTGAAACGTCCGAAAGAAAGGACTGAACACATCACCACGGTTTAACCCGGCAACAACAATTTTTAATCATATAATAAACAAAACAATAACAAGATCATACAATCGTCAACCGATAGAATGAACACACCACCACGACTTAACCCCACGACAACAATACGATGTTTACTTACAACCGTGTAATCGTCGAATTCCTCGAGTGTCTGCAAGATCATAATTCGTCAGATATTATTTGCAGCCATGTTTAAGCAAGTTCACAAATATGAGTATCTTCGTTCGTTGATATATAGATGTGTATACACGCAAGTGCTACATGGCAACTTGAACGAAAAGGCAAACAGAATATAATCCCCCCAAACGAGAGAGGATGTGTAAGCCCGCCTCTGTGTGTGTGTGTGTGTGTGTGTGTGTGTGTGCGTGCGTGCGTGCGTGCGTGCGTGCGTGCGTGCGTGCGTGTGTGTGTGTGTGTGTGTTGTGTGTGTGTGTGTGACGATTTGACACTTTAATGCCATTGGCCATGAGGTCCTTATGACATGGGTGAATGCGTCAACATACTTTCAATGCATAACAAACATCAGAATAACGAATAGAAATGGAGTCAGCAAACACTGAAACAAAACTTCTTTCCTTGAAGAAAAATGGTTGCAACCAACTGGCCACCCAACACATAATAACTTCATTCATCTATACGTTCAACAGACATTGTTGGCTGCAGCCATGTGTGTGTGTGTGTGTGTGTGTGTGTGTGTGTGTGTGTGTGAGAGAGAGAGAGAGAGAGAGAGAGAGAGAGAGAAGAGAGAGAGAGAGAGAGAGAGAGAGAGTACGTGCGTTTCACTGGGACATTTGAAGACACATCAGTCATTAGCCACCCACTTCATTCTTTATTGATCCCTCTTCTTCCCACCTACCTGACGCCGTTATGACGTCACCCACCTCCTGTTGTCTCTCACACAGCCCTCAACACCACACCCCGTAACTGTCAGCCATGGTCACTGGGTATCATCCCCATTCGCCTATTCCCGATTTGCCCATTCCCGATTCGCCCATTCCTTATTCCCAATTTGCCTATTCCGGATTCGCCTATTCCCTTATTCCGGATTCGCCTATTCCCGATTCGACCGTCAATGAACTGGTGATCCCGATTCCCCTGTTCCCAGTTCGCATGATTATGAACTCAGTTGCTGTGTGTGTGTGTGTGCGTGCGCGTGCGTGCGTGCGTGTGCGTGCGTGCGTGTTGGTGTGTGTACACAGTGTGTGTGCGTGTGTGTTGGTGTGTGTGTGTGCGCGCGTGCGTGTGTGTGTTCACGAGTGCACGTGCGTTTTTAAACAAACGAATATCAGTTTCTTCATCGGTGTGTGTGTGTGTGTGTGTGTGTGTGTGTGTGTGTGTGTGTGTGTGTGTGTGTGTGTGTGTGACAGAGAGAGAGAGAGAGAGAGAGAGAGAGAGAGAGAGAGAGAGAGGCAGGATAGTATAATTGCCAGGCCATTTGCCCATACAATGGAGTGAGCATAAACACACACACACACACACACACACACACACACACACACACACACACACACACACACACACAGAGGAGGCAAAGAAGGAGACAAAGACAAAGACAGAAGGAGGCAGAGAGAATGAAGCGGCGAAAGGGGAAGGGTGGAACAAAGAGTGAAGACTACTGAGGCACTCAGGGAGGCGACACGATCACAGAGCAGGCGAAATGAGAGGAGGCGAACCGTCGACCTCCTGCGTGCAGTGGTCATCATCACCCACGTCAGTTAGAACGGCGGGTCAATCATGATAACCAATGACATTTGAGTTAAACGACGCTGCGGTCGTCATGGCGACACTGCGCACGACTTGTCTTCTCAGTATTGTCGTGATAACGAAAATATTCTGAGTTGTTTCCGTTTGTGTCACCTGTTATCGGAAGAGAATCTTCTGTGAAAAAGTCTGTGGAAGTGGTAAGGAAGAGAGAGAGAGAGTGGGAGGGGGGGTGGGGGGTGGGGTTAGCGGGGGGAAAAGAGGCAGACAGAGATAGAGAGAGAGGGGAAAAGGCAGACAGAGACAGAGACAGAGAGAGGCAGACAGAGAGAGAGAGGAGAGGCAGACAGAGAGAGATGGAGAGAGAGAGGAAGAGAGGCAGACTGAGAGAGAGGGAGAGGGAGAGGCAGAGAGAGAGAGAGAGAGACAGTGAGAGTGAGAGAGACCGAGACAGATACACAGAGAGACAAACATGCAGAGACAGAAAGAGAAGGGGTGTGGTCTTGTCAACTGAAATTCAGTTGATTGGCGTCATCGAAATATTGGTTTCCAAAGGTGAGAAAGCTTGAGAAGGTTTGACTGTTGTCTTCTTCTGACAGGTCTTCACGTTGTCTCTTGCACTTCAAACAAGCGAAACAACATTTACTTGTTTATTCATTCGTTTGTTAATTCATTCATTATTTTCAACAATATTTTCCTCGGAGTGCACTGGGTTCGCAGCTGAGCAGGTGGCCAGTGTGGAGTAGCGTGCTCGCACTGATGTGATCTTCAGGAAACTGATGATTTAACTTTTCACGTTGTGAAACGCTGAAGGACTGGGCCTTCTTCTTCTTTTTCTCCTCCTCCTCCTCCTCCTCCTTCTTCTCTTCCTCATTCCCCTCCTGTCTATCTATCTATCTATATATCTGTCTGTCCGTCTGTCTAAAATATTTGTATTTTGTGTTTTGTATTTGTATTTCTTTTTATCACAACAGATATCTCTGTGTAAAATTCGGGCTGCTCTCCCCAGGGAGAGCGCGTTGCTACACTACAACGCCACCTTTTTTTTGTTTTTGTTTTTTTTTTTGTATTTTTTCCTGCGAGCAGTTTTTGGTGTTTTTTTTTAAATTTGTTTTTCCTGTCGAAGTGGATTTTTCTACATAATTTTGCCAGGAGCAACCCTTTTGTTGCCGTGGGTTCTTTTACGTGCGCTTAGTGCATGCTGCACACGGGACCTCGGTTTATCGTCTCATCCGAATGATTAGCGTCCAGACCACCACTCAAGGTCTAGTGGAGGGGGAGAAAATATCGGCGGCTGAGCCGTGAATCGAACCAGCGCGCTCAGATTCTCTCGCTTCCTAGGCGGACACGTTACCTCTAGGCCATCACTCCACCATCGATCCATCTACATATCTATATATCTATCTATCTGCTTGCCTGTTTTCAAATGTACTTGCCTGTCCATCTGCTCACCAATCAACAAACCCAGCATTCAATCAATCAATCAATCAGTCAGTCAGCCAGCCAGTCCATCTGTTTTTAGATCAATAAAAACCGTATGTGACCATCTATCCATCCATCCATCGTTCTGTCTGTCTGTCTCTCTGTCGGTTTGCCTGTGTGTCTGTCTCTCAATCGATCGACCCACCACCACGCCCCAACACCATTACTAAAGACCGTGTAAGACTGGCTATGGATGATATCACGTGACCGCAGACCGTCCACTTATTGAAGGGACGCTAGGTTATCTCTCTCCATACGAACGGCGAAAGAGACGACGTTAATTAACAGCGTTTCATCCCAATTACCATCATCAAAATATTGCAAGCGGAACGCTCTTATACTGAAGAGGTGAATGTAGACAAAGAATACCACAATTCTGGCGACAGAAGCTAAAGGTTGGGTCATTCAGACACCCACTGGACATCCGAGGGGTCTGTGTAAAGGAGAAGAGAGGACTGGCCGTACTGAGTGAGTTATCCTACCGTCTTCACAGAGCCAAAAATGATAAACAGAGAAATAATTCCCACTGCATGCTGCCACTACTGTAATCGTTTTCCAGGGAAAAGCTGCGAAGAGAGGACCTGTTGGGTTTCTTATCCTATTAATACGGAAAGACAGACGAGGGAGAAAAAGTGAGAGAGAGAGGAGTGTGTGTGTGTGTGTGTGTGTGTGTGTGTGTATGTGTGTGTGGGTGGGTGGGTGGGTGGGGGTGTGGGGCTAGGGGAGAGGAAGTCAGAGATAGCGATAGAAAGGAGAGATAGGATGAAAGAGGGAAAGAAAGAAAGAAGCAAGAGAGAGAGAGAGAGGGAGATAGAGGCAGACGGATCGAGAGAGGGAGAAAATGTGTCACAAACTATGACCTCATCGTATCAATTACGTCATGCCGAGTGACGATTTTCCTTGTCAGATCTTTTACTTTTTGTGTCCACACGAAGTTACAATTAATCCCACTTGTTTGGGGCTGCGCTTGAAGTTATAGCTTAGCGCGCGCATCTTTCGACCATACATAATTATTTATTCATGCATTATAATCAAATTCATGAAGACACTTTTCTGCCACGCTAAGCATTTCAAAATTGTTATTGTTACTTAGGGGACCATCAGAGCGTAGCGCAGGAATCCTTCACAGAAAGAAAACGGACCCTTGTGTCAAGGAATGAGCTTGTATTGTGTGCTCTGCGATTGCTTGGTATTTATATTTCTTATATGGCATCGGTCCCCATCCCGTGTGGTAATTCCTGGAATACCTACTGTTATTTATACTTACCAGTATAATTACTGTATTCCTGGAAGCCCCCAGTTGTTTGGACTGCTGATTTTACCAGGTAATGCAGAGCGCCTTTCAGTGCCAACAGTCCAATTTTTCTTTTTTCGGACACCGCAGGGTGTTTGCGCATGTTTACGCAGATTTACGCAGGTTTACGGAGATTTACGCAGATTTCTGGTGTCTTTCTGCTAGTAGTAGTAGTAGTAGTAGTGTAGGGACTGGCATTTGACTACCTAGGCCTCACGGCGGTTTTTTTTAATGTCCCCTTCAATATCTGTCTCCTTTTATTTGTAGGATACACATGTTTCCTTTTACATGTACTGTTATTCACTCGTCAAAGTCAATAAATTTTTCTTTTAAATTGATGTTCATGTCAAGGAGATTTTTTCAAAACATTAGTATTTTGTGCTAGTTTAGTTTCAATAAGTAGTGCGTTCCATATTTGTGCAATTCTATTTGCTAATGAATTTTTCCTTAGGTTAGTGTTACAGTGCTCTTTACAAATTTTCATCATTGAATATCTTGCACTCTCATAATCTGACATTCTGCTGATCTTTTCATATGGACTTAATCTTCTTGTAACCGAAAATTGTGTCTTCACCTCGGTGTTGGTGGGACCTCAACGTCGTTGTGAAGTATAACAGTGTGAAGTATAACAGCAAGTAAAACGGATTTGCTTTGTTTTGTTTTTTTGTTTTTGTTTTCTTTCTTCACACAAGCATAACCGAGAACTTCTCATCGTCATCGATTTGTGAGACTGCATCGATCATCATCTGTGAACACAAAAGATTTGTATATTGGTCATCGACATCTGGAAGGACAGGACCGTCATCACAAGCCCTACAGTGATTCATTCCAGGCGAGCTGAGTTATCGTTTGTACCTGTTCGGTACGCTTGTCCGTTATTCCTGTGTTACATGTATGTTTTGTGAAATCATACCATTCAATTTTCATTTACTGTGTGAGCATGAAGTGAGTACGAAAGTGCAAAGAGGTGAGCAAAGCCCTTAAAACCTGAAACTAATGGGTCACACACAAACTCCTAGACACTTCCCTTCCATTGGAAGGCGGCGGCGTGAAGATCTACTCACCGTACGAAAACTGTGTGACTAAGAGAGATAGAGACAGCGACAGCGACAGAGACAGAGACAGAGGCACAGACACACACACACACACACACACACACACACACACACACACACACACACAGAGGCGTACAGGCAGGCAGACAGACAGACAGAGAATCGTTTCAATCGAAAGTTCAGAATATACAGACTGGCTACACAGCACCCATCCGAAAACACCCTGACGACAATCAGAAGAACATTCCGCGATCATCAGTCACCCGTTTCATTCATTATTGATTATTATTGATCCCCCCCCGCCCCCGCACACACTCCGACCCACCCTCATAACCAGTCAGCTACGTTCAGTGGACATCATCATAAACATCAGCATCAACAGTCTCTCACAGCCCCCCTAGCGACAACCCCCGCGCGCAGTGGTCGTCATGACGACGGAGCTTTCCGGCTTTCACTTTCATCGTGTGGTGATAATGAAATGTTGATGTTGTTGCCTTTTGGCCGAATGGTGACCGGAACTGATTCTTGTCATCGAACTGACAGAGACAGAGAGACAGACAGATAGATAGATAGAAGAGAGACAGACAGACAGACAGACAGATAGAGAAAGAGAGGGAGACAGATACAAAGAGGTGGATCAAGGGGAGTGTGTGTGGGGTGTGTGTGTGTGTGTGTGGGGGGGGGGGGTGTAGGAGAGGGCAGAGTGAAGATAGAGGGTAGGGTGGCGTTGGGCAAATACACACTGAGATGTTTTTGGTTTTATTTTTATTGTTTTTTTTTAAATAGTTTGTTTCCCTTGTTTTCTTATCTTGCTGTTATTATTGTTTACTTTGTATCGCTCGTAAAATGTGTTTCTGTTCTTTATGTTATGTAAAAATTGAATAGAAATATTTTTAAACCCAGAAGAAAAAAAAACAACAACAAAAAAACAACAACCAGGTATGGCAAAAAGTGATGGTACTATTTTCTTAAAATTAATTTAATGTATTTATTTATTTATCTATCTATTTATTCATTTGTTTATTTAGCAACACTGCGGCCCATTACTACAAATTGTGAACTACGCTTCATGCTGCATAAAGCTAGAAACAGGATTAGACCTTTGAATACCCAGCCGAACAACAGTCCGACGCCACGATATGGCGCAACCCCTGTGAGCCCTGATTCCCGCTGATCATTTCATCACAGGAATGTCCAACACAAACATGATACGCTTTTCAGTTCAAGGAAGAGGAAGATGGAATGAAACTAAGAAGAAAGAGAAATGGAAATTTTTAGACGAAGTAGAAGTGGTGTGGGGTTCAGTTTCAGTTTCAGTAGCTCAAGGAGGCGTCACTGCGTTCGGACAAATCCATATACGCTACACCACATTTGCCAAGGAGATGCCTGACCAGCAGCGTAACCCAACGCGCTTGTTCTGGCCTTGAGAAAAAAAGTGAATAAATAACAGATAAATACATAAAAAAGGTGAATGAATAATAGATACAAAAAAAACAAAAACAAAAAACAAAACAAAACAAAAACAACAACAAAAGGTGAATAAATAACAGATAAAAAACAACAACAACAAAACTACTACCACTACTATTAATATGTATGAGGCGCAAAAACTTGATGAAGTCAGCTATAAGCGTACATGAATAAGTAAATAAATAAATAATAATTATAATATAAAAAGGTAATAATAATAATGATAATAATAATAATAAATAAATAAATAAATAGATAAATAAATAAATAAGACAACAATAATGATAAATAAGCAAATAAATGTAAAACATGGAGACACACATTCACACATACACCCACATATGCATAACAGATATGCACCAAATATGCAGTTTCACAGATATGAAAGCACAGTCAAATACACATAAACGTACATGAGCCCCAACACACACACACACACACACACACCCCACACACATTACCCTGCACCTCCTCTACCCCCCTCCTCCACACATTCATTTCTAGGCTACGTATCGCAGCTTCCACAGCACACACACACAAACACACACACACACACACACACACACACACACACACACACACAGATGAACACTTACTTGTACAAGCACACATACGCCCATATCCCCCACCCCAACCCCCCACATATATATATAAAAAGATATATATATATATATATATATATATATATATACACACACCCGCACGTTCCAATATCCCGTTGCTCCCACAGTGTAGGCATGCATACACTCACATACCTCATCCTCTACCATACCCCCCCCCCCCCCCGCACCCCTCCTCCCTCACACACACACACATACGCACGTGCACAGAACTCTCCTGACACTTGTGTACACTTACACCCTCGCGCATGCACAAACGCACTCAAACATACAGACACACACATACACACACGCACACACATACACACACGCACAGAAGCTGCTGCCACTGATTGGCCGCAAGAGGGATGGGAAAAGATTTCTAGTGTGTTGCTCAGTCTATTGTATTTGGAAAAGCCCACAGAGACTCTGTTCCGTTTTGAAGAAATTTGCGCAATGTTGGTTTGGAAATGATGCCGATATTTGTTTGATTTGCAAAGCATCGTGCTCTACCTTTCATGTTAGACTTACGGCCGCTCCCTCTCTCTGCTTTTATTTCTTTGGGGCGATCGGTGGTGTGATAGCCCTGTACCTGTTCTTTTTTGATATTATTTGACTTTTCTGAGGACTTCCAATTTCCCTAGATGTAGGCCGCTCGTTGGTGTTGCGTTACCAGCAAGTCTGTCAGCTCGCTCATTTCCCTTAACACCTGCATGTCCCGGGCAGTATGACCATGTGAGTTTTTTAATCTGGTGTAGGGGAAGGAGGAGAAGTAAAAACGAGGAGGAAGAGAAGAACAAGAAGAAGAAGAAGAAATCTTAAGAGTGACACGGATAAAGTAAGGTCTTATGTATAAGTATGCATACGAAAAACAACACACAGCAGCCTGACATGTTGACATGTAAACATGCATCATACAGACTGGAAAAAATGGGAGCAGGCAAGTGGGGTCAATGCTTGCTCACTGGCGATGATATCTATCTATCTTTATCTCTCTGTCTCTCTCTCTCTCTCTCTGTGCATGAGTGCGCGCGCGCGCGCGCGCGCGTGTGTGTGTGTGTGTGTGTGGACACCTACCCAAATTTCACGCCTTGAAATGTGTTCTGACAAGAAAGTACAGCACAATGACTATGATATATAGTACAGAAACACAACACAAGCTGTCCCTCTCGACCCATCCCTCCCTGCCCATCTCCTCCCCCCCCCTCTCTCTCTCTCTCTCTCTGAGCACCTCTGTCGGTGTATCCACCGTTTAAAATTCAACAAAAAATATCTAGAAAGGTTATAGATGTACATACAGACAGCAGAGCAGCAACAAGCCAACAGCTTATATCATGCCATCTATTTTGGTCCAGACGAACTTTATTCAATCAAAGACAAAGCTGCTTATCTCATGATACTGCGTGGAGGAAAGAGACAACTGCCTATACTACATAAAGAGAAAAAAAATGAACATAATAGATAAATAAACAAATAAATGAATGAATGAATAAATAAATAAATAAATAAATAAATAAATACAAATACATCAATAAATGAATAAATAAATGGACAAAGAAAGAAAGAAGGAAAGAAAGAAATGTATAAGATACGGTAAACAAAATGTTTGTGTATTCTTTCCCCGCTCTCTCCCTTTCGAACCCAACCCGTCGGTAAAAGAATTCACAAAATACAATGCCAAGTCTGTTTCACTAGAATACTTTCCATCTCCATAAAGTAAACGCGTAAATCACACGCCGCCAACAATATGTCCAATGTAGACAACTTGTTGACAAGAGAGAACCGAGCGACCTCTGACGAAGGTCCAGTTTTATTTCTCTCGCGCGCAGGACAGGGTTTCTTAAAAGCTTCACGCAAATATAATTATGCCAAGTCTATGGCCCACCACCACGCGAACAGAGAGAGAGATGGTGAGAGAACACGTGTTCCTTGAACATTTGACATTTTCTGTAAGCTAATACGGTTTTGGGGAGTTTTGGGGTTTGTTTTTATTTTTTATTTTTTTTGGATAGGGAGGTGGGGGGTGTTTGTTTGTTTTTTAAGGACATTTAAGGACAACCAACGTTGTTTTGTTGTTGTTGTTTTTTTGTTTGTTTGTTTGTTTTGTTTTGTTTTTTAAAACTTTTTTTTGATGTAAGGTTTCTTGTATTCTTTCTATCGTGCTTTACAAATGTCTTCTAGGCTTTTATGTCCTGGGCTGGTAGTTTACTGCATAGTGGGAACACTGGCATAAAAAAAACAAGAAAAATTATTTTAAAAAGACAACAACTTTTGAGGATGCAAATAAGAAAAATTCAGATATTCTGATGCCCAATCCATCCACAAAGGCAACATCAACAACTGCGAGATTTAATGTTTTTTTCCTCACAAAGATGATGCAAATTATACCACATAATAAATTTTATCTTGTCGCAGTAGAAAAAAAACCCCATTATTTCCTGGCCTATTCGTATAATCTACTCCGGAACTTGAGAACATATCTGTCTCTTTCTCTCTCATTCTCTCTTCTTTTTCGTTCCGCGATATATTTACACACACACACACACACACACACACACACCAAACAAAAAAACAACAACAAACAAACCCCCCGCAAAAAAACAACAGCAACAACCCCCCCCCCCCCCCCACACACACACACACACACACGTCCCTGCGATACACGCCTGCACATTAATCTTCGTTATAATCAGAGCGTAAAATGCAACCTCCAAAAAGTCGTCGCACAGCTTATGAAGCTCGTGTTGTCATGTCCGTCTTGGTGAAAATCCTCATCACTATATAAGAGCCTGTATGAGTCACACCGTAATAGTTCGCGTGTCCTTATAGGGTGTTGTTAAGTGAGTATAAATCTGAAATATTCTCACGTTAAACGAAAACTCAAGAATACCGAAGTACTAAAACTATAGGCGACATTATAAGAAAACACATTTCACACTAAGCAGTTTTGAATTATGATACATTTTAATAATAAACACAACGTTACACGCAGCATAATAATTGGGGTTTTAATCCATCCTTAACGTGAGCACACACCGACCGGCTAAGCCTCTGTTGACAACGAACGGGAGGAAGGTGGCAGAATGGTTAAGACGCTCAGCTGCCAATACAGAGAGTCCGTGAGGGTGTGGGTTCGAATCCCGCTCTCGCCCTTTCTCACAAGTTTGACTGAAAAATTAAACTGAGCGTCTAGTCTTTCGGATGAGACGACAAACCGAGGTCCCTGTGTGCAGCACGCACTTGGCGCACTGAAAAAGAACCCATAGCAACGAGAGTGTTTTCCTCTGGCAAAATTATGTAAAAAGAAATCCACTCTGATAGGTACACAAATATATAAGCATGCACTCAGGCCTGACAAGCGCGCTGGGTTATGCTGCTGTCAGGCATATCTGCCTAGCAGATGTGGTGTAGCGTATATGGATTTGTCCGAACGCTATGACGCCTTCTTGAGAAACTGAAACTGGCAACGAACTGTCAAAGACAGAACCCCCCCCCCCCCCCCCCCCCTAGGTTCAGTCAGTCGCTTATCTTGACTATTCATTCGCACTAAAACATGCGTTGGGTTCATATCACAACTCTTTTAATCTTTTTTATTCTTTTTTTTTTCAGTTTCAGTTTCTAAGTAGGTGTCAAAGCTTGCGGACTGATCCATATATGCTCTCCCAGCTGTGTGGACGTCTGACACCTTGATAAGGACAACACCTGTAGGGACTAAAGCAGTTGCGTGTTCTCAGGGTGTTTAGCAGACCCTGAATAATGTTGTATCGGGCAGTTCGCCTATCATTTCATGGACAACGGGAGTCCTGATGACTTGGCACGTTCGTGTGTGTGTGTGTGTGTGTGTGTGTGTGTGTGTGTGTGTCCGTCTGTCTGTCTGTCTGTGTGCTTGTGTCAGCATTAATATACACACACGCACATGTGTATTTCGTGTTGTTTTTTTTTTTTTTTTTTTTAATGACACGATAAAGGTCAAGAAATCAATGACACGTTGGAATTTAAGTACCGTGATCAAACGAAAGGTCACGGTGTACATTATCATAACAATACAGATACCAGACGACAGAGACATGTTGCATAACTATTCATGACCGATGTTTAAAAGCCTGCATGAACACAGCAGGGAACGGACATTAACCTGCTTTTCTCCCCCCCCCCCCGCCCCCTCCCTCCTTCCTGTACTGCTGCAAAGTCAGCGAAGCGGAGAGACAATAACAATAAAAGACCTCAGGGGGGTAATACGATTTTCATCACTCCTCTCCTCCTTCTTTGATGCACCCTTCATCTTCTCTAGATCATCCCAGTCAAACACACACAGACAGACAGACAGACACACACACACACACACACGCACACGCACAGGCACGCACAGACACGGAGACAGACAGACACACACACACACACACACACACACACAGACGGACACACACACACACACACACACACACACACACAGAGGCACGCACAGACACGGACACGGAGACAGACAGACAGACAGACAGACACACACACACACACACACACACACACACACACACACACACACATAGGAACGCACAGACACGGAGACAGACACACACACACACACACAGACCCCCCCTCCTCCCCCCTCCCACACACACACACACACGTCACCATTTCCTCTGACACAGACACTCCCTGTTGTTCGCCTCACCGACCTTCATTCCTCACCAACCCTATGTGTTCTTATACGTCGAATGAAAATACTGAACTTCATAAAAACCGCTTCATTAAATCACATTTACGTAATACAGACCGGAAGAAAAATGACAGTTTTTATTCATATTTAGACTAGTACCTATTAAATGATTTTTATATCCAAACAAACTAACGAAAATTGAACTCATTCTAACGAATTCCACCCTTTACCGAGAGAGCTACAGTTTTGATTTCAGTTTCAAAGCGTGCGGAGTGATCCGTATACGCTACACTCCACCTGCTTTGGGGGGGAAAAAGAACAAGAAAAAAAAAGAGAAAACCAGATGTCTGACCTTCGCATGAACCTAGCGCACTGGTCAGGCCTTGACCTTAGCCAAGGTCAACACCTTGACACAGAACGAAAAAAATCATATAGTAAAATACAGTCAAGAGAAATACACGTAAACAAGCTGAGAAAGACGTGTAACCCATGTACAAATGGAAAGAGAAGTACCAAGAAACTGGAAACTGGCCAGTGCCTAAACCTACACGGGAGGTCGAGAACTGAAGTAGGTATGCAAGGGAGGGTGGGGGAGGGGGATAGGGGAGGGGGGGGTAGTAGAGAGGAGGAGTGGGAGAAGGAGGTGGCGGGTGGTGGTATGGGTGGAGGGCTTATAAGTCTTACTGAAGTATCTGTTTGACACCTGCCATTTGCACTTGACTGCCACCCAAAAGGCCAAGAAAGGTCTAGGAATCCTTTCGTCCTCCTGCCAAACTCTCGGGTCTGCTACGTGCGCAGTACAGGCAGAATGAGCCAGTGTGGGTGGGTAGAGGAAGGCAACGTGGGGACGTACCACCTTGTACAAAAAGGTCTATACGACACACGCCTGTAGAATGACACACTGTGATGCATTACACCATGATACCTTATTGCTCTACTGGATCAGGGCACCATACTGTTGAATTCTAGCAATATGTTATACTGCTGTATTGCAGATGATAACATACTGCTGTATTATAGCAAGATATTATACGGCTGTGTTGCAGATGATAACATACTGTTGTATTATAGCAAGATATTATACGGCTGTGTTGCAGATGATAACATACTGTTGTATTATAGCAAGATATTATACGGCTGTGTTGCAGATGATAACATACTGCTGTATTATAGCAAGATATTATACTGGTGTATTACAGATGATATTACACTGCTGTATTATAGCAAGATATTATACTGCTGTACTGCAGATAACAACATACTGCTGCATCATAGCAAGGTGTCATGCTGCTGTATTATAGCAAGATATCATACTGCTGTATTGAAAATAATAACATACTGCTGTATTGTAGAAGATACCACACCGTTGTATTATAGCCGGATATCATCCACCTGTAGATACATCCATTGTAGATACCATACTGTTTTGATATCATACTGCTGTAGAGATACCACACTGCTGTATCATAGTAGGATATCATACTGCTGTAGAGATACCACACTGCTATATTATAGCAGCATATCATACTGCTGTGTTGTAGCATTATAGCAGACTGCTGTATCATAGCAGGATATCATTCTGCTGTAGAGATACCACACTGCTGTATTATAGCAGCATATCATACTGCTGTGTTGTAGCATTATACCAGACTGCTGTATCATAGCAGGATATCATACTGCTGTAGTGATACCACACTGCTGTATCATAGCAGGATATCATACTGCTGTAGTGATACCACAATGCTGTATCATAGCAGGATATCGTACTGCTGTAGTGATACCACAATGCTGTATCATATCATAGCAGGATATCATACTGCTGTAGTGATACCACACTGCTGTATCATAGCAGGATATCATACTGCTGTAGTGAACCAGACTGCTGTATCATAGCAGGATATCATACTGCTTTAGAGATACCACACTGCTGTATCATAGCAGGATATCGTACTGCTGTAGTGATACCAGACTGCTGTATCATATCATAGCAGGATATCATACTGCTGTAGTGAACCAGACTGCTGTATCATAGCAGGATATCATACTGCTTTAGAGATACCACACTGCTGTATCATAGCAGGATATCGTACTGCTGTAGTGATACCAGACTGCAGTAGAAAAATCCACTTCGATAGGAAAAACAAAACTTCACGCAGGAAAAAATACAAAAAAAGGGTGGTGCTGTAGTGTAGCGACGCGCTGTCCCTGAGGAGAACAGCCCGAATTCCACACAGAGAAATCTGTTGCGACAAAAAGAGAAATACAAATACAAATAATGGCAAGCTCGACTGGTATGTTGGGGGGGGGGGGGGGGGGGGGGGGCGAGAAGAAGAAGAAAAAGAAAGACACTGGCTTGTAGTGTGTTATCTATGGTTTTACTGCCAACAGCGACAGGTGAAAGCGGAGCTGTGTGTCCACTCAGGGTCCACAAGACGTCGGCAGATACCCGATAAGTTGAACGGGTATCAAGTGAGGGCGTGGGTCTGTCGGAAAGACGGGTGGGCCTGCGTGAGTGGAATGTTCTGTTTCTTCTTCTTCTTCTTTTTTTTAACCGATAAGACGAGCGTGTTCCCTCGACAGGTGTTCATACAAGGTCACAGAAACTCTTTATGCATCCACAGAGAACAAAGTAACTGGGATTCCTGGCCGGTTAATCGCATATCTGAAAAACAGGAAAACACCCGGAAATTTGACGCGAGAGCCCCGCGTGTGCAGTATCTATACGTAGTAATGTGTGCGCATGCTAGTCTTTTGTGTGTAACCTCTGTGTGTGTGTGTGTGCGTGTGTGTGTGTGTGTGTGTGTATGCGTGTGAGCGTGCGCGCGCGCGTGTACCGCTGTACAAGCGTTATGTTATTTGTGAATTGAATTGCCTTAAAATGAGAGCCACAAATGTCGAACTTGTTTAGCAAACAAAGGAACACACACACACAGGCACACACACGCAGACATACACACACATACACACACACACACGCGCGCGCGCGCACGCACGCATGCAAACACACACACACACACACACACACACACACACACACACACACACACACACAGAAGAAAAAGTACCACTAAATATCAGCGTACCAGATGACACCACTTTGAATAACACGTTTTTGGTTAGGATCCAGTCAGTGGTATAAATTCAAGTTGTGGAAAACTTACGTGTTGTTGAAAGCAGTTTAACGTATGAACGAATTCTCTCTCTCTCTTAATACTCTCTCTCCACAAAACACATACAAACTGATTCTCTGTCTTAACACTCTTTCCACAAAAACACATTAACACTGAGAGAGAGGAGAGGGGGGAGGGAGAGGGGAGGAAGAAGAAGAAGAAAGAGAGAGAGAGAGACAGACAGACAGAAAGGCAGACAGACAGACAGACTTTTCAAGAAAGGAGAGCATTCTTCTGAAACCATCAAGAAAACTGATACACCCCTCTTTTATATTTTGTTATATCATTGTTATTATCATTATTACAATTATTATCATTATCTATAAAAAGCGAAAGGTTATAATCATTATGTCCGATGCCCTGTTTGGCCATGTGAGTTCATAGCCGCTGTGTCCAGGGCTTGGTATAGGAAGGCGGGGCCCAGTCCTCTCCAGCTCCTTACGACGCTTTAACCTTCCTTCCCGAACCGAAGTCAGGTTACCCACCCACCCATTCACACCTTGGGTGGGGCTGGGTACATCGGAGTAAAATGCCTTTCCCAGGGACACAGCACCATGCTGAAACGGGGCCTCGAACCCTGATCACTGGTGAACACTGGATCACAAGTCCGACGACTAACCGATTCTGCCAAGGCAACCCTTCCTCCTTTTCTTCTTCTTAATTTCTTCTTCTTCTTTCTTTCTTTTTCAAAGCACGTCTGCACAATATGTATTGTGTGATGGGACAGATCAGAATTTTCAGCCCGTGAAAAACGAACAAACAAACAAAACAAGAAGAAGAAGAAGAAGAAGAAGAAGAAGAAGCAACGCTGCTGCCTTTTCAAGTCATCGATAGGGATGGCAAGATGAAAGTTCAGCCATGATTGAACTGCCTGTGATGTGCCTGGATTGCAGACGAAGCAAGTTGTCAAAGCAAGGCATCAATGTACGATGAACTGAATATCTGTTTTGTGTGCTTGCCTACTTGCCAGTCCGTCCGTCCGTCCGTCTGTCCATCCATCCCACCTTCGCAGTCTGATGTAACGTAGCGTTATATATCTACCTATATATATCTATTCCTCCATCCGTGTGTGTGTGTGTGTGTGTGTGTGTGTGTGCGTGCGTACGTGTGTGTGTGTTTGCGTGTGTGTGTGTGTGTGTGTGTGTGTGTGTGTGTACGTGCGTGTGTGTATGTGTGTATGTGTGCGCGCATATCCCATTTACCTGCCTTCTCATGTGAATGCTATGTTTTTTCAGCCTCCCTGTCTGTCAATATACCTGTCTGCATGTTTATTTTTCTCATCTTTGTACACGTCCAAAACCTCCCTCCAGCAGGGCAATAAAGAGACCCCCAACAACTTCCCTGACCATCACTCCACTCGGTTCATTGCCCCAGTGTTTGGCCAGGGGGACAATAGTGCCATTAATCTCGTCTTTGTTCTAAGCGAGATGAGCAGAAAACGAGTATAACGTTAAACACACACACACACACACACACACACACACACACACACACTGTCACACACACACACACACACACACACACACACACACACACACACACACACACACACACACACGTGGAAAGAAGTAAATAATGAAGGAAAGAAGAAAAATAAAGGTAAAGGAAATAAGAATCAAACAATGAAGGATCATAAATGTATTCCTTGTCTAGAGTTTTGTTTAAGTCCTCCCTAAACCCCCACTGAAGATATACCAGGTTGTATTGAGTGCTATTTATTATTGTCCTGTCAAATTTACCGCTCTCACCGCAAGCTCTCTCTCTCTCTCTCTCTCTCTCTCTCTCTCTCTCTCTCTCTCACACACACACACACACACACACACACACACACACACACACACACACACACACACACACACACACTGAGTCGAAAGTCTCTAAAACGTTCCAACCAATTAAGACGAAAATTTCAAAAGTGACAAAATCATCTTTAAAGAAGAAGAAAAAACCCAAACAAACAACAGCAACAAACATCTGTAACCAAGCACAACCAGGTACACAACAAAAGCATTTTGCCTCTCTCAATTTCTCGAGGCCCTCCAGCTATGTTCAACAAGACGTGCAGATAAGATCAAGTTGTACAGGAATATTGGGTCTTGGTTTGGTGAAGCTTGCGTTGCATTGTTCACATGTGTGAGTGCTTAAATTCTCAAGGCCAGAACCCCCACCACAACAAGAACATACACGCATAGACACGTGAACAACAACAACAACAACAACAACAACCGTGAAACCGAAACGCGTTCACTGACTCAGACTTCCTTCTTCCCGGTCGTGACCACCTCCTGAATAGATCCGTCCTAAAATAGAAAGCAATGTCCCAGATATACGTTGCCTGACGATCCTGTGTGAAAGGATAAGAAATGAGCCTTCGCCGATATTAAGGGTTCTCGTGTTCAGATCCTGCCACATTTGCAGAGAGAGCACTGAGCACCGTACTTGACGCGTGGGAATCAATATATATATTCTTCTGGAGCTTTGTGGGGGGATTCACGGATATAGTCAAGGTCTTGTCTTTTGTGAAGAAAGTACGGGCGAGAGAGAGAGAGAGAGAGAGAGAGAGAGAGAGAGAGAGAGACAGACAGACAGACAGACAGACAGACACGGAGAGAGTGAGTCGGGAGGGAAGAGGAAGTGGTGAGAGGGCAATGGGGGAGGGGTGGGGGTAGGGATTTAAAAAAAAAAAAAAAGAAAACGAGGAGAAATGAAAGAGTGGCAAAAGGGGTTAGGGACGGAAAGAGAGACACGGAAAGACACACACAGACACAGAGAGAGAGAGAGGGAGAGAGAGAGAGAAAGAAAGAGACTCAGAGAGAGACAGAGACAGAGACAGAAAGGGACAGAGGGGATTAAGTCATATGATTCAGCTGAGTCAATTTTACATGGCAAGATAAACCTACTGAACATACCGGCCCCATAGCACTGGAGCGGGCAGGGGGGAGGGGGGGGGGGAAACTGAGGGGTATAAATCAGGTACCAGTACAGTCACACTCATACACACAGAAGTGGGGACATTCTGTTTTCATCGTGTTCAGCCCTCACGTGGCCGTGTGTGGCTGGATGGGCAGTAAGCAATAAATGAAAAGGCTGTTGTAACGTACAGGAAGAAAGGAGAAAAAGAGAGGGAGAGAGAAAAAGAAGAAAAAAATCTCTGTCTCCTCTGTCTCTCTCCAACTGACTTGAGGTGGTTTTTGGGTTGGTTTGTTTTGTTTTTGTTGTTTTTTTCTCTTACCATCAGCTAGTACGATTCATGTTCTATGCAAAGTTAAAAAAAAAAAAAAAAAAAATGATAGGAAAGGCACTTTTCGCTCGTGAACGGTTCTGTTGGTTAATATTCAATGCCGTGCTTGCTTGTGATTGTCAAGTATTTTGTCAAATTTGGTATGTGTAAATGTATTTGTAGGTTGAGTTTTGTATCAAATGTCTGTGCATGTTTGTTAGGAGGTTTGCTGGTTAATCTTTACATTTTGTCTCGAATTTGTTATTCGATTTTATATATCCACTTTGAAAAGAAGGCTTCTCATAATGATTATATTATCTTTTTTGTCGGCTCAGTTAGAGAACTGGACGGGTTGCTGTCATTTCAACAATGTAGTGTTTATATTATGCAAGATGGATAGCTCAATAACAATGTATTTGTAAGATCCCTGATGTAAACATGAAATGGTTCCAATTAAGAATCATGCACAGATGCCTCGGAACAAATGTTATATCAAAAGAGATGGGGGTTCTGAACAGTGACCTGTGTAGTTTTTGTAACACAACGAAAGACAGCATCAGACATATGTTCTGGCTTTGCACGACCATCCAACGATTCTGACAAGCTTTAGTGGATTCACTGAATGAAAGATGCCCAAATACTCAAAACTTGAGACTAACTGAATCATTATTTGAGAATAACTGAACTATTGGACACACTTGGGCATGACAAAAATATTGCTATTGATCCCACTTTTTATTTCATTTTATTTGCGAAACAACACGTGTACCAGTGCAAGTTAGACAAAACCAAACCTGATATACAATGTTTTAGTAACAGATTGAAACACATATTTACGACTGAAGAATATACTGCTAGGACAAACTTTGTTTATAATGACTTTGTTGCCAGATGGTCTACATACAAATCCCTGATACGAACTAAATTTAGTAATAAGTTTTCTATGCATTCTGCAATTATGATATTGCTATAACTAGACTAGGTATCTTACATCGCAATGCATAGCTGCGACTTACTGTATGACAAGCAACTGTGACCTGCCACATTTTAAGAATTGTGTCCGACGTTTATATGAGTATCAGTGTTCATGTGAGGTACCTACCAGCTTCCTATTTTTTTCTTTTTTAGGTGTGTGTGTGTGTGTGTGTGTGTGTGTGTGTGTGTGTGTGTGTGTGTGTGTGTGCGCGCGCGCGCGCGCTCTACTGTATAATTTGTGTGCATTTGCTTAATTCTTTGTGCGAATATGTGTGCAGGTTTTGTTTTTCCTCTTTTTTTTGCTTATGTATGTATACATGTATAAAAAAAAAATGCAACGTAAAAATATGAATAAAAAGAAGTTGAAAAAAAAGAAAGATAAACCAACTGAGCATTAGCAGAGGGGGAGAGAAAGAATGTGGGAGGGCTGGGGTGGGACACACAGACTGGCACCAACTTGGAGAGAGATATACAGAATGGGGCGAGAGAGAGGGAAGGAGAGGGTGGGGTTAGGGAGGGAAAGGGGGGAAGGGAGGACCGAGGGAGGAAGAAAGGGAGGGGGGGAGGGAGGGAGAGAGAGAGAGAGAAGATGGAGAGAGGGAGGGGGGGACGGGGCCGAGAGGAAGAGAACTAGGGGCAATGGGAGGGCCAAGAGAGTGAGAGAAAAGAAAGGGAGAGCGACATAGACAGAGGGGGCAAGAGGGAGAGACAGAGAGGGTGTTAACAGAGGGAGAGACAGAGAGGAAGAAAGAGAGAGAGAGAGAGAGAGAGAGAGAGTAATACAGAGACAGTGAAAGATAGACGGGAGATAGGGAGACCCACACTATCATACCACCCATACTTCCGAACGCATTCCCTTTCGGCAACAGAAATCCTCGACACCTTTGAAACAAAAGCAAGACAAAGCATACCTTCGCAACACACCACGACCCCCAAAGGAAAAGGACGGCTTACTACCGGGATAAGACATCGGCCAATGTTGAGGTCACACGCATTCTCAGCGTCTGTAGGGTTTTATTGCTCGTTTTGTGGTCAGCACCCCGCCCCCTCCCCTCCCATGTCCGTTAAATCCTGACCTTTCTGACCGTCTGTTTGTATGGCTGGTCAAACACACACGGTGAGCTTTTTGGAAGGCTTGAGTGTAGCGACAGCTTATATTGTGTGACGGCAATCGTTTGTATCTCCAGTTGAGTAACCAGTCGATGCTTTAGTGAAATAGAAACACACACAAACACACACACACACACACGCACACGCGCGCGCGCACGCGCACAACTGTCTCTTCCCTCATGTAACATAAAAACACGAGTTAAAAACGACATACAACTCATAAAGAACAAAAATTGTTACAGGTTCAGTATAATATTTCCAATGTAAACGAATCACCCGACAGCAGCCCAATAAGTTATCACGCGGGTCAGACGAGCAGGAATCTATATACACGCAGCCTACTTTTACAAAGCTGGACTACATTTTCTATCGTTGCTTTCACTGTCTCTTGTATCAATGACAATCTTATTATATTCCCCCCCTGCCCACCCCCCCCACCCCCCATATCTTTCTTTAAGAGCAGTTCTCTCTATCTGCAACTCTTTCATGACGTGCATTTCCCCCTCGACCACAGTGGTCCGTTGGTTCAAACACCCGAGAATAATCCGCCCAAGAAATAGGCGAGACAATTCTTTCTTCTTTGACACTTCACACTTCAGTGAAGTTAATACGTAGCCAAGACTCAGTGACATTATTCCTTGCTGGAGTTCTTTTCTTACAATCACCTCTGACCTACTGAGAGCCATTTCCCACGAAGCTACTCCCCCAGAGTCTGACTATCGTGATGGGTTTGTTCTTTTTATACCCCCCCCCCCCCCCCCACCCCCTCCCCCCATCAGCAGATGTGGTGTAGTGTATATGAATCAGTCCACACGCCTTGACATCTCCTTGAAGCTGAAACAATAACGATTAAAACCTGTGTTGTTCGATGGATGAAATGACCATGTCTTTAATACGTCGCCTTTTCTTTCATCAACAAACGAATTAGCAATTTCTCTTTTTGAGATTATGAAATGTTCTCGCATTTTGTATCTTGCACATTCATGTATCGCAAGGCCGCATGTACACCTGCTTCCTTCAAGAGTAGAAAGGTATGACATCTTGACAGGTAGAAGAATGGCAGACATTTGAGTAAGTACCATCGGTTATCTGATCCATTCAGTTCCACGGGTCAAGTTCGGCTGAGTGAGCGTGGACAGAATGTTGACTGGTTGGAGGGGAATGAGTTAGCAGTCCTCCAGGAGCGTATGTGGGGAGTCTCCAGCGAGTGTCACCAACGGACGAGAGAGGGTGACTGCTGCAAGAAGGAAGGGATAAAGGTGTCACTCGGGGTGGCAGATGCCCGGAGGAAGGGCACGTGGGAGTGGACCAAGGCCCAGGGAGAGGGCAACCAGTAGTTAGAGTAGTGCTCCGTGGGAGAGTAGATCATACTGGGGTGCGAGGAGGGTGTAAGGGTGAGTCATAGTGGGAGTTAGTCCTGGGGAGAGGGTTATCAGTGGGTGACGTTTACTGGGAGTTAGTCCTGGGGAGAGGGTTATCAGTGGGTGACGTTTACTGGGAGTTAGTCCTGGGGAGAGGGTTAACAGTGGGTGACGTTTACTGGGAGTTAGTCCTGGAGAGAGGGTTATCAGTGGGTGACGTTTACTGGGAGTTAGTCCTGGGGAGAGGGTTATCAGTGGGTGACGTTTACTGGGAGTTAGTCCTGGGGAGAGGGTTATCAGTGGGTGACGTTTACTGGGAGTTAGTTCTGGGGAGAGGGTTATCAGTGGGTGACGTTTACTGGGAGTTAGTTCTGGAGAGAAGGATACTGGTGACAGAATAGGGTAATTGGGGGTAGAGTTACTCATCTAAGAAGATAAAAAGGCCCTTCCTGTACTAAAGTGGAAGTTTCTCGACTGTTGGCTTTTCTGCCGCAAATGTAGCATTAGGATTCAAAATGCTCTGTTTACATGGTCCCATCACCATTTCTCCTCCTTCTTGTTGCCAGTCTTGGCGATTTTCATTTATTTTATGTACTATCTAGTTTGTTTCTTTGTTTGAGGGAGTCGTTTGTGTGTTTAAGTGATTCTCTTTAAATGTGTGCTCGTGCATTAGAGTTGTGTGCGTACACGTGCATACTTTGTGTAGTTGGGTTGGTTTCTTAGTGTGTGTGTGTGTGTGTGTGTGTGTGTGTGTGTGTGTGTGTGTGTGTGTGTGTGTGTGTGTGTGTGTGTGTGTGTGTGTGTGTGTGTGTGTGTGAACACACTTTCGAACCACACAGCACGTTCTGTACATTCCTATCATTCAGGACTGGAGTTTCTCAGCGCCAACAGCCCTGCAGTGAATGGAAACAGTCATATACACGACGGCCTCTTACGTTTGTTTTCATTGCTTTAAAGTCTCTTTACCTCGGTCGTGAACAAAGGGTAAATGTCAGTGGTGGTAATTTGATTCATTCATATGGTACACACACAGACATGAATGCAGGCACAGACACACACACACAGACACAGACACACATACACACACACACACTCACTACATACATAGGCACAAAGACTCACTAGTACGCACGCATGCATGCAGACACAGACGCAAGCAGGCAGACAGACAGACAGACAGACAGAAACACACACACACACACACACACACACACACACAGAGACACGCACACACAAACACACACCACACACACACACACACACACACACACACACACACACAAACCCTCCTTCTCCCCCCCCCTCCACCTCTCTCTCTCTCTCTCTCCAAGAGTCTCCTTTATACCCCATCCCCCTCAGGCCCGCCCATCGAACACGCACACATGTACTAATGAGCAATGAACATACTGTATGTCAACACACACCTTTCACCTAGGCCTTTCGTGCAGCACTGCCATTACATTCATTCTGCGACACATGAAGCTACAGGTGACAGGGTCAGTAAAACGCTCGTGAAACATGGGATCAGGCTATTATGTAACCACTTTTTATTCTGTGTTTTGGCCTGTACATTATCATACACCTCTTCGTAAGTTTGACGCTAAAAGTGAAACACAGCCATTAATATATATATATATATACACACACATTGATTTGTTTGTTTCAGGGAGCCGTTTGTGTGTTCAAGTGATTCTCTTTAAATGTGTGCTCGTGCATTAGAGTTGTGTGCGTACACGTGCATACTTTGTGTAGTTGGGTTGGTTTGTTAGTGTGTGTGTGTGTGTGTTTGCGTGCGTGCGTGCGTGCGTGTGTGTGTGTGTGTGTTTGCGTGCGTGTGTGTGTGTGTGTGTGTGTGTGTGTGTGTGTGTGTGTGTGATATCATAGTGACTTCTGCGACCCCCTTTCGGTCTGAATAAAAGGCTAAGAAAACCATAAAGTTGCATGCTAGCGTTCAAGAGGTTCTGGATTTCGTGATGCAATATATTCTTTTAATTCGTAAATGTACAAAATACCCAACTTTTTGTTGTTGACATGATTCGTTTAGAACTGTAGAGATTCTTGAATGGCAAGCTGAATACTGATATACCTTGCTAATGAAAAAAGCTCTCACAGTATAGGAGAAGTACTGGCCTCAGACTTCTAAGTGCTCATGAACCTAGGAAGTAGCTGGGAGTTCGATGATGGACTGTGGGTCATCATTAACTGAAGAGGAGAATGAACGGTGTCTAATTCAGAAAATCGTAACATAGCAACTGACCCGTTGATTCGGAACAGCAGTATATGTCTGCAGAACGACTTGTGATTCCCCTGACTCCGATGATTAAGATATAGCCAAACAGCACAAAAGAAACACTAAAATTACATTATTCGTACACTGTGGGATTTTTTACTGTCAAAAAGTGCTGTGACTTGAAGATTCAGAGGCGATGTTTACTTTAATCTGAAAATCTGTAACGCACACTGAAGTTTGGGATGAAAGAAAACAGTCTTGACTTTGACAATAAAATTACAAGAAACGTGTTAAAACAAACGATCACACTTTGCTCTGATATTTTGTGACTTGTCTGCCATGTACGCGTACAGAATGGGTGTGCGCATCTAATTCGATACATCGAGATTTGTAGCAGCAACCGGCACTAAATCATCTATCAAAAAATGTACGCAAAATTAAGTAAAAACAATGGCTTTTCTTATAACGTTGACGCTTCACTTAAATATAAACTACTTTTCTACACACCGTTTAAAACTTGATTCGTACTAACTTGTTAATTAATCATTTGCTTGCATCGAATTTCTTTGTGCACTGTTGATGCTGTTCTGATTGTCACTGACAATGTGTGACATTGTAGAATGTTGCACTCAGCACGTTTTACACGTAGCAGGTAATCGCTGGACTCAGTGTCAGAGGTCGCCGTTTGACTGACCTGACATTCAAACACACACGGTGTTTCGCTCTGTGTATTTGAGCAGTTTGTGCAAACTGTCCTTAAACCGTCCGCATACCTTGCTTAACTACTTGCTGGCGACGCGCTGTGTGGCAGGGGTAGGCTGTTTCTGCAGGTGGGGGGTAGGGGGGACCAGGGGGGGGGGGGGGGGTGAGATGGTAGCTGCATTTGCTAGCTGGCAGAGGACCACGCACACACACAAACAAGCGCGCGCGCGCGCACGCACAGACACCCCCCGCCACCGCCCCCCACACACGCACACACACACACACGCACACACACACATAATCTCTCTCTCTCTCTCTCTCTCTCTCTCTCTCTCTCACACACACACACACACACACACACAAACACACAGTGAAAGAAACAGTCCAAATGCCCAGAAGCCACACACGAGTGTTAACACTCATCAAATATCAAAGACAAGAAACATCATTCATCTTTAGGAAAACAGACTTTGGGCTGATTTTGAAGGAATGTAAAAACAAAACGGTGAAGAACAGGAAGATGAAAGAGCCATTGAAAACAAAAAAAGAAACAACAGCAGAAAAAATAAAAACAAAACCAAAAAATAAAAGTTGGAAAAAGTAGGAAGTTGGCGGACCCACGATCGAAAACAAAAAAATTTGGCAGAGGACAGAGAGAATGTTCCATCGCCACACAAACATGGTTCTGCGATGAGAGGGTGAGATCAAGGTGCAAGGACGGACGGATGGGGGTTGGGGGCCCGGGGGCGGGGTGTGTGTGTGTGGGGGGGGGGGGGGGGGGGGGGGGGGGGTCAGGCGACAAGAAGTTGAGTCAGTCAGCAGTGTGTGAAAACACATGGTCGGGTAAAAAGGAAGTGACGATCAGATGGAGGCTTAGCGAGGGCTTGAAAGCATGCCACGAGGAAACTTGGATCGAGGTCAGGGGATGAGGCGTTCTGAGCCCGCTGAAGGATGGAGGGGAGGGGGTGGATTTTGTGGACGTGGGAAGGGGTGGTGAGGTGTTGAGGGGGGGGGGGGGCAGGTTTACAAGGGATGGTGAGCCTGTTAGTTGTGGAGACAGAGGAGTGGCAGATTACGTCAGTCATTGCGGAGAAAGGTAGGCTGCTGCAGCTGGGCGGGATGATGTGGACTGTGGCACGGACGTCGATCCGGGGAGTGGTGGTTGAAAGGTGTGTGTGTGTGTGTGTGTGTGTGTGTGTGTGTGTTTGTGTGTGTGTGTGTGTGTGTGTGTGTGTGTGTAGTATGTTGCATCTGCGTGTGGTTGTAGAGGCCCATGTACACACACACACATGTACACACACACACACACACACACACACACACACACACACACACACAGAGAGAGAGAGAGAGAGTGATGTGTGTGTTTTCGCATTTCTTCACACCAGCTCGCAAATCACAGAAGTAGGCCAAGTAAAGCCACCACCCAACTACCCTTCCAAAGCCTTTCCGTTCTAATACATATTCTTTAAAAAATGAAATAAATAATAAAAAAGAAAAAAGCCACGAACGCTTTAAAAGCGTTGGGATGAGGCAGTACATTTTTGTTTGCCTACCACCCCACCCAACCCCCGCCCCCCCCTCTCTCTCCCGTTTTCATTTACTTTATTCAGACTGATTTATTTTAAAACGTTCCGAACAAAAGAAGTCCATGCAGGCATCACTGATCTGACCGACTGCAGTATTATTGCAAGCAGTGTGTGCACGGACCGAGACGATATTATATATCCAACGAATGCTGACGCGCAGACACACCCTTTATAGAAACCGGCAAAAGTTCTCATGTCGACCAAGGTGAACTGCTTTCCAACAACATATTTTCTATGTGTATTTTGTATTCAGAGACATGTTCGCATCAAGGCTTTTACGGTATTGTAGGAGTGTCTGCAAGACGGAGAGGGCATGGGAATATGTTTTTCTTTTGTGTACGAATGAAAGGTGCAAATGTAAATATATATATATATATATATATATATATATATATCACTCACACACACACACACACATACACACAACACACACACACACACACACATATATATATATATATATATATATATATATATATATATAGAGAGAGAGAGAGAGAGAGAGAGAGTCACACAAGGTTACTATGTGTATGTATTAACATATCTTTCATGCGAATATCATATTGCGTGAGCACTTACTGTGCCTCCCTGTCAAGTATAAGTATTCTGTTGATGTTATTATTTTGCATATTCTGTTTATTTTTGCTTTGTGACCCCATCGAGACGAGACCATCAACACAATCCTGTGAAATCGTTAACATTTTTCGTAAGATAAGGTAAGAAAGGTACGGTGCGACAAGATAAAGTGAGGTGAAGCAATTTAAAGAAAAGTAAAGTAAGGTAAGGCAAGGTAAAGCATACCTATGAATAAATCAATGAATACTGAAATGTGCCCGTGCGAGGACACAGACACAGACACAGATACACAGACGGACTGATAGACACACACACACACACACACACAGAACCACACACAGATACACAGACAGACAGACAGACAATCCCCCCCCCCCATACACACAGGCATGCATATTAATCTATTAATCTGTGAATGTGAACAGTTCAAACTATTTCTACTGACCTCGCTCATTTACAAAA